>NC_133661.1:154980630-155089497 GCF_037893015.1 Macrotis lagotis
AATAGTACCTACCTCACAAGATGATTATGAGGATCAAGTGAAATATTATGTAGTGTTTGCAAAGGGCTAGATAAATTCTAGTTATTATTATTATTGTTTTCTGATATGACTTGAACTGAATTAAAATAAAGTCGATGATAAAATGGGAATAGTGGGGAAACAAGCAATTATTATATACACATTGTGTACTAACTACTGTGCTAAGCACTTTATAAATATTATCTACTATCATCCCCATTTACAGTGGAGGAAACTGAGGCAGAGACTGTAACTTGCTCAAGACCACACTATTAGCTGTGTTTGGGGCTAGATTTGAATATAGTTCTTTCCTTGACTCCAAGGATCTTGAAAACTGAAAGTCTGAGTCAGGATCAACAAGATGAATATAAATAGAGACCAACATTAAGATTCTGCATTTATTTTCAAGAAAATCAAGTTATACACAAATTGAGGATGGATAAGACATGACTTGGTCATAGTTTCTGGGGAAAAGATGTGTGGGTTTGAAGAGACCACAGGCTTAATTGGATCAGTGGAGTGAGATTGCTAAAATATGTAGCATAATCTTAAACTGAATTAATAGAAATGGAATGTCTGGATCAAGGGAGGCAATAATCAACTCTGCACTGTGTTGTTTGACTCCCATCTGGCTGCTTATGCTCAGTTTGAGGTGTCACATTCTGACGGGAATGTTTAGGGGAAGACAACCAGGATGGTGGGTGATCTCAAAGGTCATATAAGAGACTGAGGGCATTTAGCCTGGAAAAAAGACTTAGGGAGTCCCCAAGGGAGGACTTGACCATTGTCTTCAGGGACAGAAAAATTGGCCATGGGAAAGTTTATTTAAATTTTTTTTTCTGTATCTGTAATTTCATGAAACTAGAGGACCCTGAGAAGAGGAAATCTCTTTACCAACACAGGTTCATATCTTCTTTTGTAACCTCTAGTCTTATAGATTTATCTGGGGCCATTGAAAAGTTAAAAACTTGCCCAGGTCATTTAACCAATAAATAGCAGAAGTAGAACTTAAACCTGAATCTTTCTGACTCTAAGGCTTGCTCCTTCAGATCACATCACCTTTCATGAATATTAGAACTAGTATAAAAGTCTGTTAAGCCTAGCCTTATCCGTCTATTTCCCAAGGACTCTACTATCCAAACTACAAGAACATGTGCAGGATCAAGGGTTCTTTTATAATTTTAATTTCATTTCTTGTCATGGACAAAGAATTCATCATCTAGTAACAGGTGAAGAATTTCTCTGAATTTAGCTAAACTTGTACTGTAACAACAGTGCATTATCCTCACCAAGACTACACTAAAAACTTAGCAGGACATATCTGAAATTGCTGTTTCCTGGCATGCATTTCAAGATCTCAGGATCATTTCCATCCTGCAATGAGGCACCTAAGTCTGTTTTTTGTGGAAGACTTTGAAAGTTCTCTCTAAAAAATAATTTAATGGTTAGCATATTTGTATAATCCTTGCTCAGTGATTGGGGGGAGTAGTTTCAGTATTGATGATACTGAGATAAATAAAACCAGAGTATATGAGGGAGTTGTAGCTCAATAAGAGGATGGTTGGGGCAGCTAGGTGGCGCAGTGGATAGAGCACCAGCCCTGGAGTCAGGAGTACCTGGGTTCAAATCTAGTCTCAGACACTTAATAATTGCCTAGCTGTGTGGCCTTGAGCAAGCCACTTAACCCCATTTGCCTTGCAAAAAAAAAAAACAACCTAAAAAAAATAAGGGGATGGTTCATAGGTTCTTAAAGAGATTAAAAAGGTTGCTAAAGCTGATTTCATTGAGCATCTAAGAGGCAACAAGAACTATCATTTCATGAGACTCTTGGTCATTTTATCATGCAGGATTCATGATGAGTGTAAGAAATAAAAGACCACCATGAGTATGACACTCATAACTTACATTCTAAAAACTATTGAAAAGGATGAAGAAGTGGAGAGATTCTATGAAGAAAGTGACAAGCCCCTCCAAATCCAATCAAGGTAAAATTTGACACTTGGTGATTTCATTGTGAAAAAGTTTATAGTAAAGGAAAGTGAAAAAGATTTTAGGGAAATATGACTCAAAATTAAGAAATGAAAAAGGCTAGGGACTTATGGAAGACTCCAGAGTTTCACATCTGGATATCATGAATGTTTTCAAGAAAAGATGGAAGGCATTGAGTGGGCATGGTGAACACCAAACAATGTCTCAAAAAATGAAATGAACTATCCTGTATCTTAACAGGAAACAACCGGATAGTAACAGAGAAATCATTTAAGAATTTGCTTCTGGGTTCAGTCAGGATCATTGAAGCAGTTAGTGGCTTAGTGAATAGAGTTCTGGGCATGGAATGAGAAAGACTTGAAGTCAAATCTGACCTCAGATACTTACTGGTTGTATGACTTTGGAAATTTAAATCTGCCTCAATTTCCCCAGTATAAAATGGGTATGATTATAAAACCTACCTCCCAGGGCTGTTTGTGGATCAAATTAGATAATATTTGTAAAGCATTTAACACAGTATCTTGTACTGTTCATTTTTCATATCCTACTTTTTGCGACTTAATTTGAGGATTTTCTTGGCAAAGATCCTGGAGGCATTTGCCCTTTCCTTCTCCAGCTCATTTAATAGATGAGGAAACTGAGGCAAACAGGATGAAGTGATTTGCCCAGGGCCACATGGTTTGGAAGTATCTGAGTTGAATTTGAACTCAGGTCTTCCTCTTTCCAGGACTTGACACTGTGCCCACTGTGCTACCTAGCTTCCCTGGCACATTTTAAACACTATACAAATATTAGCTATTATCAGTGCCTGGCATAGAGGAGGAACTCATTAAGTGCTTGCTACTTTCCCTTCCCATTATTTAATTAGAACAAAAGTCAAAATCAAAGCCAAACTAGAAAGATCAAGATGAGAAGAAAATGCCACATGCAATTACACTAGCTCCAACTTGACCTATTCAAATAAGATTTTGATGTTAGAAATTGGAAATAAATAAAGAAGAAAACATCATCATGGATCTTCACCATTTCCTACAAAAATTGAACCAGTATTAAAGTGCCAAAATAATGAAACCAAGAGTCTGGGGAAAAAAAAAAGGCCAAACAAACAGCTAAATGGAAACATCTGGTGATGCAGTGAATCTGGAATCAGGAAGATCTGAGTTTAAATCTGACCTCAGATACTTCCTAGTTGTGTGATCCTAGGCAAGTCACTTAACCTCTGTCTGCCTCAATTTCCTCATCTGTAAAGTGGTGATAACACTCACATTGAATGAATCAGAAAAATTGCTTATTACTATGTGTCTGGTACATTGTAAGCACTATGGAAATGCCTTTTCTCTTTCCCCAAGCAAACACTTGATCTCTTTGTCAAGTGGTAAGACATGACGGCCAAGGGTAATACCAATTTAGAACATAAACAGATTTTCAAAACATTTTAGAAGAGGAGAGTAGAAGATTATGAGTAATTTTGCCTCATAAAACAGTGAAGAAGAATGAAGGGGGAAAAATCTGTTGAAAGCTTGGCATGAGATCCAGCCATGATATATCATTCCAAGAATGTTTATAGATGAAACTAGAAGGAAGACAATAAATTGGTGGAAAATAGAACAAATCTGTTATCATTTCTGTAGCAGTTTATTTTCATTGTCAATGAAAGCAGAACTACCACATTTGATCTATTACAACTTTGTCCTTGATCTATAGTATTGGGAGATAGCACCCAAAAAAGGCAAAGATGGGGAGAGTAGCAAGGTCAGATCAAATCTATGCAAAAGAAATCTGTTTTGGAGATCCCATGATCTTAAAAACTCTGAGGAGATTGACTTTGGGGAGAGTACATTTCAGAATTCAGAGAAAGGATAGATAAAATGTCATGACCTAAAATTCTTGAGGTGGTTTGAGAAGGATAAGATGCTTCCAAAAAAATTCTGATTCTAATTCTAATCAGAAAAAAAGGAAGCATAGTCTTAAGAGACTCTTATGCTTGTGAAGTTGAAATGGTATGCACAAAAGAGGGAAATAAAGTTTGGAATCACCTCGGTTCTCTGACTTGTTGCTCCCAACCAGATGAATATGGGAACATTAATAAGTGGTACATCTCTATGGCTAACTAATAGCTCCCATTACAAGTACTTAGGTTCAAAAACATATCACAGTTTTATTTACAAATTTATGGATTCAGAAAGGACTGGAATCTGAGACTAGAGTAAAATGTAGAGAAGACAGACTAAAACCTCTCTCTCTCTCTCTCTCTCTCTCTCTCTCTCTGAGATAATACAAGCTCATTGACTTACAGTACTTCCCTGGCATGGAGCTCTAACAAAAGTAAAGACTACTTTTACCAAAAGACTCACACTCGTTAGTGTGAGCCTAGGAAATATCAAGTTACACATAGGCCAGAAAAAGAGACAGACAAACAGAGACAGAGACAAAGACAGCAACATAGATAATGACAAATAGAATAGAGAGAGAGAGAGAGAGAGAGAGAGAGAGAGAGAGAGAGAGAGAGAGAGAAAGAGAGAGAGAAGATGTGTAGAGAGAGAAAAGGAAATAAAAGTTGGGGAAGGGAGGGGGGAGAGAGAATTAGAAGGGGTAAAGTGAAAGAGAGGAAAGGAAGGAGATAGAGATAGAGAGATAGAGAGGAAGAGGAGAATAAAAAAAAAGAGAGAAAGAGAGGGAGAGACCAGAAGAGAAGGAGGAAAGAAGGAAGAGAGAGGAGAGACAGAGACAAAAGCAGGAAGAGACAAAGTAAAAGAGAAAGAGAGAGATAAAGACAGAATGAGGAGTACTTAAGAATGTATTGGAGTAGTGGAGCATCAGAGGGGAAGAGAAGTTATTATGTAAACCCAGAAACATAGAAGATCCAGAACCAAAGAGCAATCAAGAATTACTCAAAGAAACTTCTGAAATGATGGCAGCTATGAGGGGAAAAACCCAGCAATAATTGTAGTTTATGGCAAGGAACAGAGATAATATGTCCAACTACCTTCTAAGGTCCCCTGAGACTAGCTGAGAACTTCTGGGGAAGATTTTTGTGATGACAATAAAGAAAAATTGCTTGAGCAAAGACCAGGATCTATAATACCAGTCTGAGAAGTAACCTGAGAGGAAGAGGTGATGGCAAGGACTGGGTAGGAGCTTTGATAAAGGCAGTCTCTACCACAGCTGTTTCAAGACTTATCAAAGCAGCTTAAGGGGACTACACCTCATGAAATCACTTAGTGATGTGAGTTTTTGAGTGTACCATGACCCAGACTGCAGGGGAAGGAGCCAGGTATGTCATCATGAGCAAGTTACCTGAAATTATTCCTTTTTCCGTTCCTCTTGTGTAATAAAGTTAATTTAAGTGAAAATGTATTTGTATCCTCTGTTGCATCCTCTGGCCAGGAGTCATTCTAGGAGATTGCTGATAATGAGCCAAATTCAGAGGTTACTAGTGGAAACCCTAAGTGAGGGTGTGCATAGATCATTGTTTTTTTAAGTGCCTCCTGTTAAAAAGACCAAAGAGTACAATTTTTACAAAGTCTCAGAGACATGTGGTCTGTGTGACTACAGAGATTCTTGGGGTCAATCAATGTGGAAGTCAACAAACATTTAGGAGCCTATGTGGTAAAGCATAAGGATATAAAGATAAGATAAAAATGAAAATATTCTACTAGGTAACTTCTACATACAAGACATGTACAAAGTAAACACAAAGTGAATTATTTTTTAGTATTAGTTTACTACCAGTTAGAGAGATAAGGAAATGTTTCATGTAGTGTTACTTGAATCAAGTTTTGAAAGAAAAAAGAGATTCTAAAAAGTAAAAGTGAGGAGGGAATGCAATTCAGACATGAGGAACAGCCAGTGCTGAAGGCATGGAGGTGGGAGATGGGGTATCATGTTTGAGTAATAAGGCCAGTTTAGATAGAAAATAGACTCTAAGAAAGGGAATGATGTATAAGGTTGGATTCAAGCCAGGTTGTGAATGGCTCTAAAAACTACAAGAGAATCCTCAAGACAATAAGGAGAGTAGAGTTTAGATAAGTCACTGGCAGCTATAAAGGCAAAGAAATGCATCAAGAGAGAATTGAGATAAGAGGGGAAAAATTAGAATACCATTGTAATAATCTAGGTAAAAGATGATGGGAGCATGAATTAGACTGGTGACTGAGTACAGAGAAAAGGACATGCCAATAGAACCCAAGTCTGAGCCTGGTGATGGACTCTAGTGTTTACAATTCAAAAATCAGCTTAGCTAAATCACCTGAAGCCTAGATAACAGCTAATGACATTTTGTCTCTCTCTCTCTCTCTCTCTCTCTCTCTCTCTCTCTCTCTCTCTCTCTCTCTCACTCTCACTCTCTCACTCTTACTCTCACTCTCTGTGTGTGTGTGTGTGTGTGTGTGTGTGTGTGTGTGTGTGTGTGATTACAGCAACTCATGATATGCCTACTAAGGCATGAAAGAGTTGTAATCTGCATTGTGAAGAGTACCCAGACTGATGAAATCACAGATCTTTAAGTCTGATATAATGAGATCAATATATGATCAGAATGAAATAAGAACAAAGTATAGGAGTTGGGCAGGACAGTGGAGTCATTGGTTAAGGGGGTGGTGAAGAAAAGAGCAAGAATGAGAGAAAGCCTGTAAGAAGAGAGAAATTTTGGCTCAGAGTTTTAAAGAAGAAGAACTACATGACTTAACAGAGAGGAAATGAGACATATGCTTCAGGCAAAGTGAAATGAGCATAATGAACATCTGGTAACTACTAAGAATATTTGAGACATTTTTTAAAATTAAATTTTTTTTATATAACAAGCACTGATTTTTTCTCTCCCCCCATTAAGAAAAAGAAAAAAATACAAATACAAAATCCTTGTAACAAATACACATAGTCAAGCAAAAATAAATTCCCACATTGGCCATGTCCAAAAACTGTATGTTTCATTCTTCACAGTGAACCCATCATCTCTCCATCTGATGAATAGCATGATTCATAATCAGTCCTCTGGAAGAGGTCACTGCATTGATCAGAGATCTTAAGTCATTAAATTTATTTGTCTTTACTATGTTGATGTATAAATTGTTTCCCTGGTTCTGATCATTTCACTGTGCATTGTTGTTCAGTCATTTTGGTAATGTCTGACTCTTCACCACCCATTTGAAGTTTTCTTGGCAAATATACTGGAGTAGTATTCCATTTCCCACTCCAATACACTTTACAGATGAAGAAACTGAGACAGAGTTAAGTGACTCGCCTAAGGTCACCCAGCTAGTAAGAGACCAAAGTTGAACTCAGGTCTTCCTGATTCCAGGACCACCATCTATCCACTACACCACCTACCTGCCTCACTCTATGTTAATTCATACAAATCTTCCCACAGTAGTCTCAGACTATCTTTTTCATCATTTGTTACAGAACAATACTGTTTTATCACATTCATATAGTTTGTTCAACCATTTCCCAATTGATGAGTGCCCTCTTAGTTTCCAGTTCTTTGCCACTATAAAAAAAGGGTTGCTATAAATATTTTTGTCCATTTAGATTCTTGTGAGGATGTTTGTGAGGATATTTGCAGTTTTGTGAGTTTTGGAGCATAGTAACAAATTGTTTTTCAGAACAGTACCAATCTACATTTCCACCAACATCAGTGTTCTTGCTTTCCTGCAGTCCCTTTGACTTTTCTTTACATTCGGTATTCTCAGAAGCAATCAGTTATTGTTTGTCCTTCATTTTTGAAGAGGACCAATGACCTCATAGGGTGAGTCTTGACTTGCATGTGAACTAGATTTCAGTGAGACAGAATTATACAAAGTCGTCAGCCTCATTCTCTCTTTCAGAGTCATCAAAGTTTAGTGGCAAGACATAAGTCAAGATGACTGGTGATGGCCCAGAATGCAGTGAATGACCTTGGTGTCTTTGAAGCCTGACCAAGCTCTAAGCACTCCAAAGCGCCTGCTTCAGCCTGTAGTCATGACTATTGGAACAAATTGTTCTCATCCACCTATTTCACCAGGGGGAAGTCTTCACATGTTTGGGGTAGACATGCCCCAGCTCACCAATGGGTTTGAAACTTAGCATTTACCCTCAATCTAGTTTAACCCATTTGCCAAAACAGTTTTACCAGGATATGGTCATTTATTAGAGCCTCTGAGAGTCAGTCATATACAAAATATGTTTTAGAAGGCAAATTTGTCATTTTCCTTTTTGGACAATTTTTAAAAGTTTGATTGGTGTGATTTAAGGCATTTTTCTATCCTGGGAGAGAGGCAGGGCAGAGATTATTATTTTTCATTTGGATGATGAGGTGAAAGACTCCTAGTTAGCCAGTACAGATCCAGAACTATATTGCATATTCTCCATTTCCAAATTCAGTTCTATACCTTCCTAAACTGGGAAAAGAATCAAGAAGGCAGAACCATCCCCAGGTCTAGCCAAAAGGAACGAAAATATCTTTTGGCAAATGATAAAATTTCCCTGAGATATCCCCCACCCCTTCACCAGAGTGCTCCATAACAGTGCACTGTATACCCTAGAAACATACTAAGAGGAAGAGACAAAGAAAAACAGAGAACAGCATGCTCCAAAATGAAGCATTAGTCTGTTTCTCGGAAAGAACACTGAAGAGATTTGGATAATGACTCTAGAGTCATCGTGAAGCCTACAAATAATGAATTCTAGTTTAAATGAACCTTTGAACACATGGTTTCCATAGTGATTTCAAGACCTACAATCAAATTCTTGTCTACCCAAAACTCATCCAGTCATGATGAATGATCAGTTTAAAATCCAACAGTCTGGCATAACTCTGTACAAATATTTGAAACCCAAGCTCTGCAGAGGGTTTCATCCATTGGGGACCAGTTTAATACAGCTGGCTTGGAATTTCTGAATTGTTTTTTTAAGACACAATTCATTTACCTCTCCTAGTTTTGTTCATTTGAATTAACTGCACTCACCTGAAACCTGGTTATTCACTGGGAGTTAGGACTGCAGTAATTGGTTTTGGAAGACAACCATCATATGTGATTTAATACAGAGAGTAGGAACATAGGACCTGGGTTCAAATCCATCTTTTTACCTATGTGACTGTGGTTAAGTTAATGTAACCCTTCTGGTCTCCAGTTTCCTCATTTGCAAAATGAGGGAATTGTACTAAATGACCTTAGAGATCCCTTTCAAGTTCTATATCTATGATTTGATAGCTTAATTATCTTTATTTGCTCTCCAACAGTACCTTGCACTTAGTAGGCATCTGGTAATAGTTATGGAGTAAATGATTGATGATAATTCACTTGCAAGCTCCTTCAATGACCCTAAGCTTCTCTCAGAAACAAATACCCATTTTTTAAAATATGGATGCACTACTGATGCTAGGGCCCTTAGATGGTCTAGGATGCTGAATGTGGAGTCAGGAAGACTCATTTCCCTGAGTTCAATTCTGAGTTCAGACACGTATTAGCTGTGTGACCCTGGGTAAGTCATTTTACCCTGTTTACTTCATCTGTAAAATGAGATGGAGAAGAAATAGCTCCAGCATCTTTGCCAAGAAAACCCAAAATGGAGTCACGAAGAGATTCAAGTGAAAAATGACCCAACAACAACAACTGATTGTTAGTGGACAGTGAGATAATGCAATAGAATGGTCTCTTGAAGAATTGAAAATAAATGACATATTTAGGGAGAAAGGCAAGGCTGTAGTGAGCAGGCTACAATACCAATGAAAACCTGTAAAGAATAGAAACAAAAGATGTCATTAAGGAAACACATGGTAGGAAGAAAGATAGACTGGTCAGGTGATGTAGATGAAAATAAGAGGTAGAAAACTAGAGTGTTATACTGTCAGAGGAATGTCAAGAAGATCAAGGAAGATCTCCAGAATGTTGAGTAGGCACTTAGTAGGTACTTGGTAATACTATGTTTTATGGAAGCATAAGGCTTTGGTTGGGTTATAAAATGGAAAGGAAAAATGTGTCACAGAGTTAAGTGACTTGCTCAGGGTCAACCAGTACGTATCTGAAGTCACATCTGAACTCAGGAAGATGAGTCTTCCTTACTCTAGGTCCTGTACTCTATCACTGTGACACCTAGCAGCCCACTTAGCCTTTTTTTAATTAAAAGAATAAATGAATTTCAATGAGAGATCATTTTCTCAAATCCAAGACCATTTCCAGTCATCCTAATTCATATCTGGCCTATATGGCAATGGAAGTCTACATGACTCTGGAGGAGAAAGTGAAGTTGGTGACTTAATAGAGCACCTCTTCATTCAAATCCAATTCATGATCTTGTCATGGCATCACCTCCCTGTTGCCATGATGCTCTTTGAGAACGAAGGACAAATATCAATCCTCATTCATTCATTCATTCATTAATCTTTGATATTGTGCCTCTATCCTGATTGTCTCTCATACTTGGAATGTTCTCCCTCATTACCTCTTTCTCCTTGTCCTAGTTTCCCTGACTTCTTTTTATCAATTAAGATTCCAAGTCTTTCCTGGTCCCTTCCTTTTGAAATCATCCCTCATTTACATTGTCTATATCTTGTTGACACATAGTTGTTTGCCTGTCTCCCCATGAGTTCCTTGAGGGTGGGATCAATTTTTTGGGGGAGGGGCCTTTCTTTGTGTCACTAGTGCTTAGAACAGGGTCTGACACATTTTGTTCAGTCATAGCAGTTTTGAGTAGCCATGACCTATATCTTGTCATTGCAGAGAGTGAGACTTATGACTCTGCACAAAGCCCTTTATCACTTAAATCTAATCCACTTGCAAGTCTCAAGACATCATCCTCCTGATGCCATTGGTCCTCTTTGAGAATGAAGGACCACCACCATCATTTCAGTTGTGCCTGAAACTTCATGACTCCTTTTAGGGATTTTCTTGACAAAAATACTGGAGTTGTTTGCCATTTCCTTCTTTAGTTTATTTTACAAAAGAGGAAACTGAGGCAAATAGGGTGAAGTGACTTGACCAAGGTCACACAGTTATTGTCTGATCTTGGATTTGAACTTAGAACTTCTTGAATCCAGGCCCTGTGCTCTATCCATTGTACCACCTAGCTGTTCTACCTAACACAAAGTAAGACTTAATAAATACTTATTGACTAACTAACTTGACTACCTGGTAAATCATAAATTCCAGATCTTAAAACTCAGGGACTTCCATAATTTGTATTCAAGCTACCATTCTAGTCTTATGTCATATCACTGCCCTTCATTTTTAATTCCACTATTGTTTTCATTTTTAGAAAACTGGAATACTCCTCAGTCACTATTCTGACCTCCCAGTCCTAGACCTTTTCTTAATTGGACTTTTCCAATCTCCATGTGTATTTTTAGATAGCTCTCTCTCTCTCTCTCTCTCTCTCTCTCTCTCTCTCTTTCTTTTTTAGGTTTTTGCAAGGCAAGTGGGGTTAAGTGGCTTGCCCAAGGCCACACAGCTAGGTAATTATTAAGTGTCTGAGACCAGATTTGAACCCAGGTACTCCTGACTCCAAGGCTGGTGCTTTATCCACTATACCACCTAGCCACCCCAATATCTATCTCTTTTTTAAGGTCCTTTTCAAATCCAGGCTCAGATATGCAGCAACTGTGTGTTCCTGGGCAGGTCCCTTAACTTGTCTTCCTCAGTTTCCCCAACTGTAAAATGGGGGGGTATTAATAGAATCTACCTCACAGGGTTGTTGTAAAGATTCAGTGAGATACCAGTTGTAAAACCTTAGCACAATGCCTGGTCAAAGTAGGAACTTATAAATACTTGTTCCCTTCCCTTTCTGTCCCCCACCCCACCCCATCTCAGTTTCATGAAACCCTCCTTAAATTTCCAATCCCCAACTCATAGTTATCTGTATTCTTCTCTTTTCTCCTCATTAGATTGTAAGCCTCTCTAAATCCAGGTGTGGATTTTATTTGTTCCCTTAGAGTAGTAGTCCATAGTAAGCTCTTCATAAATGGTGACTTGAATAAAAAGAAAAATAAAGACCTCAGATCCTAAGGACTAAGCGCTAGATGAATCATATTGCTAATATAATAACATTAACTACAGACCAACAGTGTTATAGGACCTCAGAGGGAGGGGCGGCTCAGAGTGGGGTAAAGATTCCAGGTAGTAATGGGATCTGCTCTGGATACTGAAGGGGAGTAGAAAGAGGACCTCTTAAGTGGGGAAGTCTTGTAATAGAGAATTCCTTCCTCTTACTCACCAGAAAATAGAGAGATTTAGTTGTGTGACTATAAAGAGATGAACATTCAGGATTCCAACTTGCGTTAGAACCAAAAGTCTTAAATTGTAATTCAGTTTTGAGTTGGTTTTTTTTGACAGTAATTAAAAAAAAACACATCAAAACTCTGAACTGGAAGGGAAAAGCTTAATTCTACCAAAATGTGCCTCTCTCTGGGCCCCTTTCTCCTCCTGTGCCCTTCATAATTCAGCTGTGGCCAACAGTTTCCATCTCATGCTGCTAAAGCTCAGGCAGCTTCCCAGAGAGGTACAGTCATTAGAACCTTCCCTGGACCTAGCTGTCCACGTAGACTCCTGGGTGGAGTGTTCCATTACTTGCAAGCTCACTCTGGCATTCAAGGTCGTCTCTTTTTTTCCTTCAGGACTTATTACTTGCTCTTACTGGTCTCGATGGGTCCTTCTAGCCATATCTCCACTCCCTACTTTGCAACACAACCCTCACCCCAACCGTGGTCAAATAGGCCTACTCATTGTTTCCCAAAGTGCCTTCCATCCTTCCTGCTTTTGGTGACTGCTCATGCCAACTCCCCTTATCTTTAAATGCCATTCTCTCCCTCATGGAAAGTCTTGGTCAATGTTCAATTTAAGTCCCAACTCTTCCAAGAAGCTTTCCCTGATCATCCCAAGCTATAATCATGTCTCAATCACATTTATGCAGCATTTCACAAAGTGAAATCCTCCAAAAAGAAAGGATTGTCAAAGCATCTTTCTTACAACAACTCTATTAGAGTGTATAATGGTAGTTTTATCATTTTTGCAGTGCAGCTAGATGAGACAGTGGGAAAATTCCAGACTCAAGGTGGGTAGACTCATTTTCCTGAGTTTGAATCTAACCTCAAGACACTTATTAGCTAGGTGACCCTGGGCAAGTCACTTGACCCTGTTTGTTTCACTTCCCTCATCTATTAAATGGAAAATCCACTCCAGGATCTCTGCCAAGACAACTGAGATCACAAAGTGTCAAACATGACTGAACACCAATAACCAGTCACCAGTCACAAAATTAGTGCCTAATGGTGAATTTGTACTCAGATCTTCCTGACTTCAAGCCCAGCATTCTGTCCACTAGGCTGCCTAGACAAAATCTATCCATAGGTAAAAGACCCCAGGGAAAGAACTCCAGATCTAACTTTAGTTTCCTGGTTCTATAATTGCACACTGCACCTTAGTAATTTCTCCCCCCTTATTTCCTACAGCACTTCTCTTGATTACTTTTTTCTTTTTGGTTTGGATTTTTGCAAGGAAATAGGGTTAAGTGACTTGCCCAAGGTCACACTGCTAAATAAGTATTTAATGTCTGAGGTCTGATTTGAACTCCTGCCCGGGGCTGGTGTTCTATCCAATGCACCACTTTGCTGCTTCCTTGATTACTTTTTTTGATTGACTTTTTGACTGATTGACTTGCCTTTTTTTTTTTAAACTTTTTGGGAATGGATCTTTTATCTCTCCTATTATATCATAAGCTGCCTGTGGTCAGGAAGAGGTCTTTGTAACCCACATAGGCCCTGTTCATAGTAAGCACATAGGATTTGCTTATTGATTCCAGATGCTTACTTTAGGAAAGGTAGGGTTACAAAAGAAGGGAGAACCATCCAACAAACTGAACTTGTCCCTCTTTCCAGCCCTGTCATTCTAGTCTCCTTACACAGGGAGCTCATTCTGAACCTCCCAGCCCTGCCCACTTGATAAATCAAGGCCTCCCTCTGAACTTTGGCATTCAACCCCCCCCCCCCCACATCCAACCCCCCCACCCCCAACTGTTCTTTCGTGTGGTTTGGGAAGGACAAAAGACGACTTTTGTTGATGGGGCAGAAATTACACGGTGGGTATTTCTGGCATGAGTGTTGGAGTTTGATGCTTTGGGTTGGTTTAGCAAAATTTACCTCAAAGTCATGGAAATATGCTTCTAATTACAGAATGGATGTTACAGCATCGATGTGGGGCAGCTGGAATGAGGAACCTGGGGAGGGGTTTGGGGGAACATAAACTGCCCAGGGAGGAAATTAACCATTTCCTGACCACCGGTAGGTTCCCCAACGAGAGCAGGGATTGAAATCCTCTGAGTTTCTGCTTCCAACTCAGAAAGACTTGGGATTATTGGATTTGGAAAGTACAGTGACCCTTAGCTATCCTCTGCAGTGCCATGGGACTATTCATTTGATTACCATTTGCACATTAAGGCTCTCTGCATCCTACAAGACTGCCTGCCATTCTACCCTTAGTCCTCCTGGGGCTTCCCAGTTCATCACCCCACTCAGTCCTGTCCTTTCTAACCAGGAACACCTGATCTAAATTTACATTGCGGTCCTCCACTCTAACATACCCTTCTCTAAGCTGGTAAGTGGTAAATTCATTCTATCAAGTTAAGACAGCTAGGTGATGCAATGGATAGAATGATAGATTCACAATCTAAAAACCCTGATTTTGAATCCAGTCCCAGACAATTGCTAGTTGTATGACTCTGGGAAAGTTCATTTCTTCTGGCCTCAGTTTCCTTGTCTGTCTGAGAATGGGAATAATGATCGTAACTTAATTACAGGGTTGTTATGAGGATCAAATGAGATAACATGAAATCTTTGTAATTCTTAAAGTGCTATTTAAATTGGTTGTTACTGTTAATAACCAAGAAGACTTAATATCCTATCTCTCTAGCAGTGTGCAGGTAAATGTTTAACTATTGGTAGGGGGAAAAAGTACCTATGATATACCTTTAAATTTAATCTGCATTATTAAGATTTATCCATCATTTTTTAAAGACTAAACATTCAATAGGACAACAAATCACATCCTGATTTACAATGAATTTCCAGAGTCTACTTATACTGAAAATTTAACAGTTGACCTTCAAGCCCTTATACTTATTCCTGAATACCCCTGTATCTCTCCTATAGATATTGTTACAACTGGGGAAAATGGGAAACCATTCGGAGTAGTGAAGGTGTTGGCCTTGTGGTCTGGAGACCTTGTTAAAACTCCAGTAGAAGACAATCTGTCCTCAGTTTTCTTTTATGACTCAGTTTTTTCTTCTGTGAAACAAAGAATTACAAATGGAGGTCTCTCTTGATTCTAATCCTACATTTTCAGTTCATTTGTTGAGATGATTGTTAAACTCCTGCCTGGTTTAAACTCTCATGATTCCATGATTCCTATAACAATATAAGGTATTTTAAAAATTACTATTACTATAATAATAATAATAATAATAATTGCTTTTATGTAGTAGTATATTTTATTGCATTATCTATTATATTGTACTATATTATGCTGTTATATTATATCATACATATCATATTATACTGTATAGTATGTAGTAGTATACTATTATTTAGTGGTAATATATGATAGTGCATCATCATCTTGACTCTTGCCTCTATAGCTCTGCTCATTTTCAATCTCAGGGAACACGATGGCCCTAGGGCCCCCCATTGGTGACCCCTTCTTGTCTCCTTCCCTTTCCAGCTTCCTTTTCTGTAAACTTTGACTGTAAATTTCTTGAGGGCAGAGATTATCTTTCTGTTTCTTATTTATATCCCCAGATCTCAGCACAAGGTCTGGTTCATACTATGCACTTAATAAATGTTTGTTGACTTAAATTGAATCATCATCATCATTATTGTTATATAGTTGTTGTTATTACTATTTGCCCACTTTAGAGTTGGTTTCACATCCCTAGCTTACTATTAAGTAACAGAGAACAAGTTAGGAAGACCTGGATCAAGTTATATCTCTGGGGCAGCTAGGTGATTCAGTGGATAGAGTACTGGGCCTGGAATCCGGAAAACTCATCTTCCTGGATTCAAATCCAGCTTCAGGCATTTATTAGCTATGTGACCCTGGGCAAGTCACTTCACCTTAACATCTATAAAACGAATTAGAGAAGGAAATGGCAAACCACTCCAGTAGCTCTGCTAAGACATCCCCAAAAGAGGTCATGAATAGTAGAACATGATCCTAGTGACCAAACAACAACTAACACTTTCTAAATTCCTTATTACCCAGAGCAAGTCACTTAACCTTTCTCAATGACCTCAGGCAACTCTCTAAAACTTAATATTGCTATTCCAAAAGATGCTCATCTGCATTGAGAGGAAGTTTTTCAAAGGGAGTTCCCTATATTGAAGAAACCATAGGTTAATAGATTAATAATATTACTAATAACATTAGAGTTATTAATGACTCGCTTTATATATCACTTTACAACAACTCGGGGAGCTCAGAATTTCCAACTTCTAGAGTTCCACCAACCTTGGCCGCCCTGAGTTTATGGTGTGTGTGTGTGTGTGTGTGTGTGTGTGTGTGTGTGTGTGTGTGTGTTAGACCAGTATACCATAACCAATCCAACCTAATTCAATTTAATTTAATAATCAGTTATTAAAGATCAACTGTCCAGATCCAAGAGATAAAAAGACAAAAATGAAAACTGTGAACCAATCTCAACACCCTCTGAATCCTCCAGAATTTTATCCCCACCTCCTCTTAGCCACTCTCCTTCAAATTTGGCAATATCTGCTTCCCTAAGAAATGCCAGGGGCTTGAAGTGATGGAGATGACCATCAGAACTCACACTTTTATAACTTCTTGCTTTTGAGTTGTTTAAATTGTTTCTGAGTCATCATGATTCTATTTGGGGTTTTCTTGGCAAAGATATTGGAGTGCTTTGCCACTTTCTTCTCCAGTTTATTTGATAAATGAGGAAACTGAGGCAAACAGGGTGAAGTGACTTACCCAACTAGGATATGTTTAAGGCCAGATTTGAACTTAGGAAGATGAGTCTTTCTGACTTCAGACCTGGTGCTCTTTTACAGTTTAATAATATATGCCAAGGGGCAGCAGTATCTTCCTAGAAGCTCCAATGATGGTCCAACTCCTTCTTATTCCTATCTGTTCCTATTTATGGGAAGGCTGGCTTATAAACTACAGATTTAGGAATTCCCTTTCAAGTGCTTGAGAAACTCTCTGGGAGGCAAAGAACCTTAGGATAGGTATCAGGAACTAATTCCATTATTAATTTTCTCTTTAGCCTTGAGTCATTCATTCAATTGATCTAGCACCTTGTTTTTAAAAAATCTAGATAGGAAGCAAAAATTTATGTAATGTTTTAGAGTTTACAAGGGCAGATAGATAGTGAAGTAGATAGAAGAATGGATCTGGAGTCTGGAAGACCATCTTCTTAAAGTTCAAATCTGACAAGTTCAACTCAAACTCTGTGACCCTGGGGAAGTCACTTAACCCTGTTTGCTTCAGTTTCTCCATTTGTAAAATGAGCTGGAAAATGAAATGGCAAATCACTCCAGTATCTTTGCCAAGAAAATTCCAGTGGGATCATGAGGGATCATGAATATTTCTTAAAATATCCCTGTAAGATGTATAGGGCAAATAACAATGATTACCCTAATTTTATAGGAAAACAGAGATTAAGCACCTTGCTAATAATCATATCTGAACTTTGAGCTGGACTTTGAACCTGGACCTTCTGATTCTAATTTCAATGCTGTTTTTCATTTCTCCCCAATACCTCCCTCCCCTCATACCTGTTCTCCCTATCTGTATTGATGCTATAAAGAATACCTAGTGAAATAATGAATATGAATATGCTTTGAAAAATAGCTATAATGACCAAATTTGACCCCCAAGGAAGACAAAAGGCACCTCCCTCCTTTCCTTACAGAGGAGGAGAACAGTTGGTTTTGGAATATCACAAATACTGCCAGACTTGTTGATGAGTTTGTTGGTCAGTTTTGCTGAATTGTCTTGTTTCCATCTTTCTGTTTATTTTTGTTGCTGTTGCTGTTGTAACATAGAATGGCTCTGTGGTCAGGGGAGGGAGAGGGAAGGTGATGTAAAAATAAAAGATAACAAATTTATTTTTAATAAAGTATATAGTGAACAATACAAATTTTGGGGAGTATTATTTTTTATAGGGTTTTTTTTTTTTGCAAGGCAAATGGGGTTAAGTGGCTTGTCCAAGGCCACACAGCTAGGTAATTATTAAGTGTCTGAGACAGGATTTGAACTCAGATACTCCTGACTCCAAGGCCAGTGCTTTATCCACTGTGCCACCTAGCCACCTGGGAGTATTTATTATTGAGTGAGATCTTAGAGGGAGACTAATAGTCCTAGAGTCATTAAGTCATATAATAGAATCATAGATTTAGAACTGAAAGGAACCTCAGAGTCTTTCAAGTCTAATATCCTCATTTTACAAGCAAGAAAATTGAGCCACAAAGGTGATATGACATATCAAAAGTCCCACAAGTAGGAAGTATATTGTATCACTCTTTTCACTGTGTTATATTCTCTAAAAAGAATAGAGAAAATCGGAGATGGTTTTTAAAAAGATTACAAAAGAAATATTCCCATGGAGACTGTTTTCTGTGGGTTGTCTCTGTAGTATCTTTGTGTGTGTGTGTGTGTGTGTGTGTCTGCATTCTCTTGAGATGTGTAGAGGACATTGGTTGGGCCAACAAAAGTATCTCTTGCTCCCTTTAATGTACTGTCAGCAGCCCTGAGCAGGTGTATAGCATGGAGGAATTGCAATGGTCCTATACTGTTATTTACTCTGTCTTTAGTCTCCAGTGATTTCCAGGATGTCTTAGACCTCAGAAAAGACCACTGCCTTTGGGCATTAGGTTGACATGCTTGGACAAAGCTTAAGGAGGCCTCTTTGCTCTTATAATGAAACATGGAGGATAGAATTTGTAACTGGAAGAAGTTTTATTTATTACCTCTTCCAACTCCCTTATTTTTATAGATGAAGTCTCAAGAAATTAGGTGACTTGCTCTAGTCACACAGTCAGAGCAAAGTTCAGATGTGAATCTAGGACCTTTGACTCTTATCACAAGCTTGGTCCACAACCACACACAGTCTTAAATTCATGTTTCTTTTTCGGGTGAGGAGGTGATGCTTGGGTTGATTGAACTGTTAGGATGCTGCTGCTGGTGGTATCTGTGTGTGTGCGTGCGTGCGTGTGTGTGTGTGTGTGTGTGTGTGTGTGTATGTGTGTGTTTGTGTAAGAGGATGAGAGAGAAAGATAGAAAGGCTATTATGAGCTGGATAATGGCTTTTCCTGTTTCTTGCATATTCTATTTACTGCCTTTTTTATATTCCCACATCGCTCACTTTGAATGGGACATGCCAGGTAAAACTGGGCTGATTCAGCTTCCCCTCCACCCCAGGCAGGGAAGGAATTCCATGCTTGGCTACCTCCAGTCTTCCTTTAGCACTGCTTGAGGGACAAAGTAGGCCCAGGAGGCCTAGGATGTGCCAGAGATCCAGCTGGAGGTTGGAGAGACTTTCCCTAGGCTAGGGATGGTAGCCAAATACATTGGTTCCCTAATTGTTCCATGTGTGTAGAAATCTTGCCTCCCAAGCTAATGTCTGAGCTCCTTGAGAGCAGAACCTTATCCTATATTCTCTTGATCTGACATAGTTTTAGGTTTAGAGTAGTAATTAGTTCATCAGTAGAATCAAAAAATTCTAAAATGTTAGAAATGGAAGGGAGTTGAGATTTCATTTAACTCAATTCCACCATCTGACTGATGAGGATACTGAGTTCCAATGAAATGAACTTGCCCAAGGGCACATATCTAGTCAATGTAGGAGGTGGAAATAGGGGTTGAGTCTCCTGATTCCCAAGTCCATTTCTTTTTTCCAGTATAATACAGTGCTTCTCCAGGGTCCCAATTACTTTAAACAGAGTTTGGAAATCTTCCATAATAAACAATAACTTCTTTTAGCTTGACCAAGCCCTGATGCCTCTGTCTTTCCTTTCTCACTTCAGGATCATAGGAATGAGAGTGGGAAAGATGTTACAAATGATTTCATCCAAGTCTTTCCAACATGCGGTAATAATATTCTCAAGACATGAGAAATTTGTCAAGGGGATACAGGGATTACTTAGTAAATAAATCTCTAATCATATTGAAATTAATTAATTGCTCTTTTATTTCAGATGTGCATGTGCATTGTAGCCTCCAGAATTTATTTCCTTTTACATTGAAAAGGGTAAATTGAAAGGTTTACTGAAATCATAAGAATACTAAAAAAATGTTTGGAACTCTTGATCTAACCCAACTCCTCCATAGAATCAACTAGCCCAAGTTCATAGTTACCAAATGAAAGAGGTCAGATCTAAGTTCAAGTTAAATCTCACAAGTTGAGGAACTTGTGGTCTTTGGTCTTTCTAGACAACAAAGCTCAAATTAGACAGACTCTTTTAAATGTCAAATCTGCTTCCCCATTTTGGAAGACTGAAGGAGTTGGTTCCTTATTTCTCAACTGATTGAGGGAAAAGTTTTCGGATGTCTGGAGATCAAATAAGTAACAGAGAGGCAGAATATATCTGAACATTGAAGACCTGATTCTGACTACATTCAGCTTAGTCACCAATTTCCTCAGATAACTCCCCAATTTATACTAATATTTACAGGTTGAGTCCAGAGATTCTGGTATACTACTCTGGTATTTTAAGTATAATCCTGTAGGTCAACCCCCCACTTCTGTGTTTACCATTAACAGTCAGCCAGTAGACAAATTAACTTTTAGGCAAGGCATTCACTAATATAGTATATTAAAAACAGTTGAAGCAAAACATTACCTCCCAAACCTGGAACATAAAAAAGTGAACTCAACTTAAAGGATAAAAAGTGTGTGTGTGGCAAAGGATGACACACAACTCTTGATACTTCAGAGCTGGAAATTCTCTCTCTCTTTGTAGATACTTTACATATATTCAGCAAGGCTGCTGACCTGGGCTCCCAAGTACTGTCCTTTCCTCAGTCTATATTTAATACTCTTCTCTGCTGTGAGTAGGTATACTCCTTGAAGCATACCTACTTTCTTATACAAGTGACTAATTCTCAGTATCTTTATTTGTTCTTAGGCATGTATCAGTGTTCCTGTCTGGATATATTTTCTTCTAATGATCTAGTAGCACCGATGATATGGATATTGGGGCGGGAGAAGAGAACACTCCTTTCCCATCCTCTAAAAGTGAATTCCCCTCAAAGATCTGGTTCTTCCTTCACTTTTGTTTCTCCAACTCTTGAACTGGTATTCAAAATACTAAAATTCATCCAATTGTTTAAAATCTTCAGAAGCAATTCCCTTCTTGACCTAACCAACAAATTTCTCACCTTCTATTATTATAACATCTAATCTGGGATTGGGTAGGAAATCAAATCCCCTTTTCTTTACACTCTCCCCGTGCCCAAGTTAAACATTTCATGTTGCCCTTTTTTTTTAGTGTGCTTTTTCATGAAGTCTATGTGGCATAAACAGTCTGAAAATTGGCATTCTTCTAAATACTTCCAAATAAATGGTAACATAACTGAACACATTATTTTACATATTTTCATACATTATATCCTAGCTTAGTGCTAGAAAAAAGTCTTCTATTACATAATTACAATAAAGAAAAGAAAACCAAGACTCCATTCCTTAGAAGGAAAAGTCTGGTTCTTTCAGACTTCCTAGAATTTGTGAGGTTAGGGATTTGGAGTTGACTGGAAGTCACACTGTTACTTTAAGGTAAAAATCCTAACTGTCCTGGATGAATACTTTTCCATAAGTCTCCTTGCATTTAGGACAGTCTTGGTGTAGGTCTGGACAGAACCCCTCTATGAATTCCCTTATACAGAGGGCACACAAACATTTCTCTAGGAAACTCTTCAAACACGACATAATCCCATTAAATGTCCAGACAAAAATTTTCTCCTTCAATATAATTGAATTTTCCTCAAAGAAATTTCCCCATATGCTAATACATAAGGCAATCCACATGGAGTTTGTAACTCACTCCTCACTAGAACAAACAGAATAATTAAAAAGAAAAGCAAAAATAGAAAGACCCCAAAGAGATTTGGACTTCCCAACAAAAGAATTAAACCTTTAGAGCTGATTACTCAGGGTTTTTGGTTCAGCAGACAAACTTTATCCTATGAATCTTCATTTCACAAGGATCTCAGTCAAACTGTATGGATCTGTATCACAATAAGGCAAACAGTCATGGTCTGCTTAAAAGTAAGAAAATTAACATAGAAGAACTCCCACAATATGCTCTAAGTGAATTTCTAGTCACTAGTATACAAAATCCTTTCTATTCCTATTAGCTACTATGCTCATAATTGGCATAGGAAGGAAAGAACCATTTATTAAGTGCTAGAAACTGTGCTAAGCATTTTAAAAATATCTCATTGAGTCCTCCCAACAACCTGGAAGGTAAATGGAATTATTATTTTCATTTTACAGTTAAGGACTGAGGCAAAACAGAAATTGTGATTTGCCTAAGGTCTCACAGTTAGTGTCAGGAACCAGATTTGAATTCACATCTTCCTGACGTACTATGCCACTTAACTGTCTTGGAATACAACACATATTAATTTAGTCATGTTGTAGAAATAAGTCTCACTTAAAATAATTCACCAATGGAAATCTGTAAAGTTGAATGTTGCAGATCAAGGATACTCTACTTTAAAGGGAGATCATAGGCTGTTTACATTGAGTAATCCTGGTCTTCTTTGACATATTTTTTTTTCATTTTCTTCCTTTATGAAACAGAGATAGAAGGGATCTTAAAGATTGTCTAGTCTAACCTTCTTATTGTACATATAACTCAGGTATTAAAACATCCCTTTTGTCATAAGAACTCAGGTGTTAATTGGGGGAGTGCTTTTTAAAACGAATTATAACTTTTTTTTTTCAATTGGTAAAACCCATGTTCTCACCCTCCTTCCTTCTGTCCCTATTTAAAAAGAAAGAAAAATAAAACCGGTTACAAACATGTTACAAAGCAAATTGTCCATTCTGTAATATGTCTTTCATTTCTCTATCAGCATATAAATAGCATATTTCACCATTAGTCCTTTGAAATCATGGTTAGTCAACCAAGCTGATTGAAGTTCCTAAGTCGTTTTTTATAGCTCTGTCCACATTTCTTTTTTTTAATACTTTATTTTATTTTTCTTTCCCCCAGTTATATGTAAAAACAAGTTTTAACATTCATTTTTTTTAAACTTTGAGTTCTGATTCTCTCCCTTCTTCTCTCCCCTCTATCATTGAGAAAGGAAGTTATTTGATATAGGTTAAAAATGTGTAGTCATGAAAAAACATTACCATAATAGTCATGTTGTGAAAGTAAACATTACCCTTCCCCCAACAAAAAAGAGAAACCTCAAGAAAAATAAAGTTAAAAAAGTATGTTTTAATATGTATTCAGACACTACAAGTTTTGTCTTTGGGAATGGAAATGTATTCATTATACTAAGTCCTTCAGAGTTGTATTGGGTTGCTGATGAAAGGTAAGTCATTCACAGTTGATCATCTTGAATATTGCTGTTGCTGTCTTTTTTTTTCTTTTTTCTTTTTTAAAAATTTAAGTCAATGGGGTTGAATGATTTGCCCAAGGTCACACAGCTAGGTAATTGTTAAGTGTCTGTGGTCAGATTTGAACTCAGGTACTCTTTTTTTTTTTTAAGATTTTTTGCAAGGCAAACAGGGTTAAGTGGCTTGCCCAAGGCCATATGGCTAGGTAATTATTAGGCTAGGTAATTATTAAGTGTCTGAGACCGGATTTGAACCCAGGTACTCCTGACTCCAGGTCCAGTGCTTTATCCACTACACCACCTAGCTGCCCCATAACTCAGGTACTCTTGATTCCAGGGCTGGTGCTCTATCCACTATGCAACCTAGCTGCCCCTATTGCTGTCTTTTAAAAAACAGTTATTTTATTTACCCAATTTCATGTAAAGATAATTTTTAACATTCAATGTTTTAAAAAATCAGGTTTCTTCTTCCCTCCCTTTACTTCACCTTCCTAAGCAGAGTTCTTAAGTCTTTCAAATTTATTTGTCCTTACAATTTGGCTGTCATTGTATAAATTGGCTTATTTCACTTCAAGCTGGTTTGTAAAGTCTTCCCTTTGCTATTTCTTTTTGCCCAATAATATTCTATCACAATTATATACCAAAACTTGTTTATTCAATCCCCAATTAATGGAAATATCCTCAGTTTCCAATTCTTTGTCACTAGAAAAAGAGTTTTTTATAATTCTCTTGACTCCTGTTGTACTCCAAAATTTCTATGTAGTTGTGGTCTTTTCATTAGGAATGCTTAAAAGTTCTGTATTTCATTTAAAGAGCTGATTCTCCCCTACTCAGTTTTGCTATATAAGTTATTCTTGGTTGTAGGCCTAGATCTTTTATTGTCTGGAATGTCATATTCCAAGATTTTTACTCCTTTTGAGTTTTTGTTACTAAATCATATATAATCAATCTTGACTATGTGATAAATAATTTAATTCTTTCTTTCTGGTTGCTTTTTTTTCCCCTTCTCTTTTTGACCAGAAACTTTGAATTTTAGGTAAGATGATCCTGGCAGTTTTTATTTTGAGTTTTCTCTCAGGAGGTAATCAGTGGATTCTGTTTCTAATTTGACCTCCAGTTCTAAGAAATCTGAGCAGTTTTCTTTTATGATTTTTTGAAATATGTTTCCGGGTTCCTTTTTTTTTTTTCCTGTGGCTTTCAGATAGTCCAATGATTTTTAAATTATCTCAATCAGTTTTTCAAGTCAGTTGTTCTTGTTGGGAGATACTTGACATTTTCTCTTTTTTCCACTTTTGACTTTGTTTTAATATTGATTGATATCTTATGGAGTGATTGTTTCTATTTGGTTCATTCTAATTTTCAGAGTTTATCATTAAGGCAAGGTTTTGTCCCTCTTGTGTCAAGCAGCTTATTTCTTTTCCATTTTTTTCTATAGCTCTCATTTCTTTTCAACTTTTTTCTAGTACTTTAATTTCATTTATGAAAACATTTTGACTCTTAAAAAAATTAGTTTGCTTCATTTTATTCAGGAATTCTTGTTGAAATTGCAACCAGGGGATGGCTAGGTGGTGCAGTGGATAGAGCACTGGCCCTGGAGTCAGGAGTACCTGAGTTCAAATCTGGCCTCAAACACTTAATAATTACCTAGCTGTGGCCTTGGGCAAGCCACTTAACCCCATTGCCTTGCAAAAATCTAAATTTTCAGTGTGAAATTGCAACGAACCTATGATTTCTTTTGAGGCTCTCCTTGTAAATGTTTTGGAGTCATTCTTGTCTTTTATATCTGTGACTTGAGAGTCCCTGTCATCATAAAAGTTCTTTATGGTAGAATTTTTTTTCTCTCATTCTTCCAACCTGTTTCTGGCTTCAGATTTTAATGTTAGGTTCAGGGTTTTTTAAAAATATAAATATTTTTTACTTGTTTTTTTCAACTATATACAATGGTAATTTTTAACAATCATTTTTTTTGCAAGAGTTTGAGTTTTTCAATTTTTCTCCCTCCTTCCCTTCCCTCACTCCTCCCCCTGACAGAAAGCAATCTGATTTAGGCTTTACATTTGTAATCATACTAAACATAGATTGATATTGAACATATTGTTGGAGAAGCATCAGATCCAAAAGAAAGAAAGAAAACATTAGAGAGAGCAAAATGACATAACACATAAGACACCTTTTAAAAATTGAAAATAATAAGCTTTGGTTTTCATTTAAACTCCACAGTTCTTTCTCTGGATCTAGATGATATTTTCCATCACAAGTCCCTTGAAATTGTGTTTGATTATTGTACTGTTGAAATGAACAAGTCCATCATGGTTGATCATTAGGGTCAGTCTTTTCAAACTTCTTCAGGAAATGGCTGGGCTGGTCTTTCAGCTACTTTTGGGGGGCATTGAGTGTTGTGTTATTTCAGGATCTAAGATATATTTCAGTTTGGGAACCTGAAAGCTGTCTTGGTTGCTAAAGCGGTCTGATCCAGGGCAAGATCTGATCACTGACCCCTACTATGATCTGGGCTCGAATATAAGCAATAAGCCTTTAGGCTTGTCCCATTTGGTATTTGAAAGGACTGCTGTTGGTCAGCTGGAAAATCTGCTAATTCTTAATGACAGAACTATACCCTTTGGACTAGAATTTCTACCTTGATTATTCCTCTGGGCTAGAAGTCTGGGCTAGAAGCTGGAACCAAGGCCCTGCTCTTATCTGAAAGTCTTCATCACACAGTTTACTTCTAAGTTTATTTCTTACTTGGCCTCAACCATTCCTCACTCTGGACCATCACCCATAAATACACATACACTCCTTTGTCTACCCTGGATCTGGGACCTAGAATTGGAGAGTAATAGAGCTTGTCAATGGACATCTGTTTCTGCCAGGTCTCTCCATATTAAACCCTTTCTTGCCCCGGTTCATGGTTTCTCTCAATTCTCTGTCTCCCAACACTGACCTGGCTAGAAAAATGACTCAGTGCTATTTTTTCCCCTTGGAATTGCTGATCTGGATTCAATCTTGGTGAATTTTCTAGATTTGTTTGAAGGACTTTTTTTTTTTCTTTTTACAAGGAGGGTTGGATGGTTCGGGGGTCAAGGAAAGCTTTCAGTGAACTTCTTCCCACTAGTCAGGCATCTTAGCTCCACCTTACTTCGATTAAATAATCTCTCCTGACTGATGCGTCTACCCAGGAAAACCTTTGGAGCTTCAGTATTTGATTTGTTTTGCCCCACGCAAAGGATCTTCAGATCCCCTGAAAGCAATCAAATGAACAAAGCATTAAGCATTAAAAAAGTTTTATTTACATGACAAAAAATATTAAAAAAAAGACTCATACTCAAGCCTATATACACTCAAGAATGTTCTTCTTGTACTTCACCCTTCCTCTGAAGGGACCCATAGGATACTTCTAACACGTTGTATTACTTGGGACTTTTAGAAATTATATCTTTCTTTCTTCACAGAGAGAAAGAGACAGAGGCAGAGACAGAGAGACAGAGATATACACACATACAGAGAGAGAGAGAGAGAGAGAGAGAGAGACAGAGACAGAGACAGAAACAATAGAGAGTGACACAGAGACAGAGAAAGAGAAAGAGAGAGATACAGAGAAAGAGACAGAGACAGAGACAGAGAGAGAGACAGAGAGAGAGAGACAGAGACAGAGTGAAACAAATAGAAGCAGAGACAGAGAGATTTCAGAGGTCTTACAACAGAAGGAGCAAAGTCTGAGCTTGTTTCTCCACCTTGTGGCTCTATGCCTCCTTTAAAAATAGTTTTATTGATGTGTTGTCTTTATATTATAAATATTTACAGGTTACTCCCACTTCGTGAGAGGTCTCTCGTAACAAAGTTAAGTAAAGTTAATAAAACAATGACATTATCTGAAAGTGCATGCAACATTTCACATCAGAATACCCCCCACTTCTATTTCAAAAGAAAATCATAAGAATCTATTTTCTCTCCCTTCTATTCCTGACTGTACTGAAAAAGAAAAGAAAAACAAATTTCTTGTAACAAATCTGTGCCTTATTGCTCCTTGGTTCTGGCCTCCTCTAAATCTTTGGTTCCATGGCTTCCTGCCACATTTATCTCCCCATCCCTCCCCCCCCACCCCCACCCCACCACATTACAAGCTTCCTCCAACTTGACTTTTTCCCTTGTCAAATGCTGGGTTCAAGCTTAGCCAAGGTCTATATGTGTGTGAGACTCAGTCCCTCAAACATTTGATACTGACTTCTTCTGTCCCCTTCACCGGGGGAAAGGGACTTACTCAATTCTTCTTGGCTCAAGCCTGTTACACAGAAGTCAGAGAACAGGCCCTGAGGAAGGAGTGACATATGAAAGATTAAGCAGGTAGTAGGTGGTGAAGCCACTCCTATCTCTTGGCTTCTATTCCTAGGATCTGTCTACCACTGCCTGCCATGTCACTCAAGTAGCAAAATTATCTCTTAGCCCCCCCCCCCCACGCCATGGCTCCTTCTCCAATATTGTATGAGCACCCTAAATCACTGATAGCTCTCCCCCAGGTGAATATTCTAGTTCCTTTTGCTACAACAACTCCTATTGACCCTGGTAGAGAAGGACATTTGAAATATAATGGAAAACATTAGTTTTGAAATATGTTGATAAATAGGAACTTTGATTATTGTCACTAGTAGTGTGATCCTGGACAAGTCTCTAAGCCTTGGTTTTTCCCATCTGTTAAATAGGTATAATACTATCTGTACAATTGACCTAACAGGTTTATTTGGGAGGCAGTTTGTAAATAAATACCTTAAATGCTCTACAAATATGACTTATAATTATCTTTTTAGGCACCACTACAGCTGAGAAATTTGAGGGAAGCAGATATTTTCTGCACCCTGAACTCTCATTATACACACACACACACCCACACACACATGTGTGTGTGTATATGTATATATAATATACATATATCTATATCTATATCTATATCTATATCTATCTATCTATCTATCTATCTATCTATCTATATATATATATATATATAGTATATGCACATAAAGGCACCTAGTCAAGAATCCCAATAGAGAGGATTTCAGAATTCTGGGTCTTAATCCCAGAACTTTTTCCTCCACATCCACTATCTCTATGAGATCAGTTTCTTCTCTCTAATCTTATTCCCTCTATTTGTGGGTTAAGCTCTTTCTTTTTTTTTGTTTGTTTTTTAGAAGTTCTTTCTTTACATTTTGTCCTCACTGGAGATGGGGAACAGATAAGCTACCTGTTTCTGGATGGGAAGTCTTTGTAACAAGCCCTCCATGCCCTTTTTTCTTTCTGTCAGAATGACCACTCCAACAATGAGCTGGGTTCTTCCCCAGGATACTGGGCTAGACTTTCATGGGCTCAGGTCATGGAGTTCCAGAAGTTCAGGTATTCCCCAAATTTAGGGGATAGGTCCAAAGCTTCTGGCATTTTGTGGCATAGAAGAGACTCCATGTCAGAGTCAGGATTTGAATTCTGGTCTCCTGGTTCTTAAGCACAGTGTTGCTTTCATTTATACCACATACAGTTAGCTACTTGGGTTGTTTCTTCTACTTTTTTCTTTTTCTAACAGCAGCTCTCTAGGTGAAAGTGACTTGATTATGGTTTATCTTGGGGTCATATTTTCATAGATGACATAAGTTTAGAGGTTGGGGGGGGTTGGGGGAGAGAGGACCCTGTATCTAAAAAGACTAAGGCTTCTAAATATACTGTTAGAGGCAGTTAGGTGGCATACCAGATACAGAGCCTGAATTGGAATCAGAAAGACCTGAGTCTCAGCTAGGTGACCTGGGCAAGTCACTTACTTAAACCTTAGTTTCCTCATCTGTAAAATGGGTATAATAGGAGTACTTCCCTTACAAGGTTGTTCTTCAAACTTTAAAGCCTAATATAAATGCTAGTTAATATTTTTGTCATTATAGATCACCTTCCCTTTCTTGCTTAATCATACCAAGGTAAAGATTGGGATTACCTCTTTTCCCCTTCCCCGAATTGGGAGGTAGAGAGAGATGTGGACACTTAGGAATTGTTGGGTAGGGTCTAAAGTGACTGGAGGAAGGAAGATGAGATTCTGAGAGTGTGGTTTTCACTAAGAAACAGGAAGAAGAGCACTTTAAGATAATGATAATTTACATTTATATGATGCTTACTATATGACAGCCACTGTGTCTTTTAAGAACTTTACAATGATTATCTCATTTGAACCTTGGGATATATGTAGATGCTTCCCATTTCAGAGATGAGAAAACTAAGGCAAGGAGAGGTCAGGGTCACACAGTTAGCAAGTATCTGAGGCTGAACTTGAACTCAGGTCTTCCTGACTTCAGATCCAGTACTCTTTCCACTACCACCTAGCTGTTTTAGAACTCTGAATGCAGATAATTCATGTTTTCCTAAAGAAAGTGAGTAATATTTGGTTCTCTCTACCTTCCCCTCCCTCTTCTCTTAGAGAGCAGCAATTCTCTTATTTCATCTCGGTAGACCAGAAAGTCCTAAGACCCCACTTCAGCTCTGTCTCTGTCATTTATTACCTGTGTCATATTGCTTGCCTCACTGAGTCTTTGTTTCCTCCTCTGTAAAAACGAAGAAGTTATATCACTAGACCTCTCTTGTCCTTTTTAACCCTACATCTACCTTCTTTGCTCTATGAGGAATACTAACTTGCCTGTTAAAAGTCACCCACTCTTCTGTGTCTCTAGAAGGTACCGTCAGCATTATAAATAGATTATCTCAACAGGATTACACATTAGCTTCTAAGCACTTACCTTCTTAGTGCAAATTAGTTTATCACATCTGCTTAGGTTTAGGACTTGGAGGACTGGGATCCCAAGCAGTTGAATGTCAATAAGGGAGGAAAATAGGAAGGAAAGGGTTTAGATCATGGGGGGATTAACCAGGTGGAAAATGGGGTATTCAGGGGCTTGGGCAAGGACATAACATGCAATTCATCCGGTGTCCTTAGCCTTAAGCTGCTGCTTCCCCTGTTAGTTGGGTGATGTTATGGAAAGAACCCAGAGTTGGGAGTCAGCAGGCCTACCACCAACCAGCTGTTTGACCCAAGGCGAGTCCTTCTCCCAGAAAGGGCCTCCAACTGTGAAATGAAGGGGTTGGACTCTTTGATCTCTAAGGCTTCTTTTCTCTCTAACATGCTCCCCAATCACATGACTAGACATTTGTTTAGGGGAAAGGTAGAATGGAGGGGGGGCATTTGGTATTGAGCATCCAGGGAGGGTGGGGGAACTGAGTTGGACTTCTTTCCCAGGGACCCAACTGGAACCTTCATCCCCTGAGCATCCCTGCCGCCAGTCTGTGCCCATGATGGAATGACCCTGGCACCATGACAGACGGGGAGTTGAGGCAGGAGAAAGAGCGGGGGTCAGGGCTGGGTAAGCAGCCACACAGTGGTTTTGTGGCTTTACAGCAGGAATGTTTTGCCCGTCCCTGTTATGTTTTTTTTTTGTTGTTTGTGTGTTCAGCGGAGCCCTCTGTTATCATCTCCTGAGACTGACGCCAAGCTCTTCCTGTTTAAAATTCCGACTTTGGACTTTTCCTTTTAGAGGGGTGTGTGTATGTGTGTGAATGTATGTGTGTGTGTTATTTATTTGTGTTTTTTTTAATCTAACTATAACCTTCCCAAACCCCCTTCTCCCCCCACCCCCACTTTCATCCTCAACTTTTTGGCTTTCTCAGTTACTCAGGTCTCTTACTCCCAGGTCCAAGATTGCGTCATCTCCAAATCTGGCATGAGTGGATGGAAGGAGGACCATGTCTCCCTTTCAGGGGGATTCCTGCCTTTCCTCCCTTGTCTGGGGGCTGCTGCAGGAGCCAATTCTGAAAGGACAACTCACTCTGGGATTCTTTCCTCTGGGGATTAAATACAGCAAATTCTACTTCTTGGCCTAATGCTTCCTACCCCCACCCCCACTCCTTTCAGTACTGTGGACCCTCTCCTCCAAAGTCTCCAGCTAAATGAGGTTCCAGGGTCTTTTTGTGTCAGTATGGATCTGTTAATAGCTGGAAGAAGGAAGTTCTGCTGTATAGATATTCCGACAGCAAATTCTCCAGCCAAATAGAAATAATTGCAGCATATCTGTGGTTTTGGTTTATCCATGTCATTGCACCCTTCCTTTACAATGAATCTGCTGGGACAACATCCGGGTGAACAGGACCAAAAGGAAACTTTGAATGTTCTCCTTTTTCTCTGACTGTGGGTTAAAATCATAGACCCTCAGAATTTCCATGAAGCTTCTAGAATCAGAAACTTTCAAAGTTGGAAGGGAAGTGAGAGGTCATTTGGTCCAGGCCCCTGCCCCCTACATCCCTATTTCAGTATTTGTGACAGATTGTCATCTAGCCTCTGCTTCAACAATTCCAAGTTTCAGAAAACTTGCTTCCCAACAAATCAATTCCTCCAATTCTGGACAAATTTTGGACTTCCTTTTAAAATCAATAAGGCATAGGGGTCAATCAGGAAGACCTAAGTTCGAATTCCACCTATCACTTACTAGCTATTGGATATGGATAATTTATTTAACCTACAGAGAACATCAGTTTTCTGATATATAAAATGGGTATGTAAAATGAGAAGCAGCAGGGAGTAGTGGATAGAGAGCTGACCTTGAAGTCAGGAAAATCTGGCTTCAGCTCTTGCTTCTGGTACATATTGACTAAGTGCCCCTGTCTAAATCACTTAACCTTCCAGTACTCCAGGCAAATTTTCAAGACTTGAAGGGACCTGCCTGCATTGATAGAGGAAGTTTCTTCACAGGGGAGTAATCTGTACCAATGAAATCACAGGTTCAAACTCTCTTGCTAGAATAAAGATAATAACATTCCCTCAAAATTGTAGTGAAGTTCAAATGATATTGTATATAATTTTATTTGTAAAATTTAAAGTATTACCAAAACACCAGTTAGTATTATTTCTTATAATGAACCCCCAAAATCTACATATGCAATATTCATCCATTGGTACTAAGCCTATGTTGTGGGGCCTCTTCCACATAATAGTCCAGATTTTGAAGTCAGCTATAGGCAGGGTGGGAGGTTATGTGAACAGTGAGATGGATGTAATTGGGCATGGTATTCCCCCTGTGAAAACCTTTAAGTGGATTATGACTTATTGGAAAAACAAAATAGAGTTTGCTGATACGCATTTATTTGTTTGTTTCCTTCACTAGATTGTAAGCTATTTGTGGGCAGGGACTGTCTTTTGCCTCTCTTTGTATCCCCCAGAATTTCCCACAGATCCTGGCCTATATTAGATGCTTAATTAATGTTTATTGATTGATTGGAAAATCAGGGGGACACTAAGAATCTCATAGGATCATACAATGTCAGAGCTGGAATGGAGTTTAGAAATCATTTGGCCTACCACCTCATTTTACAAGTAAGAAAACTGGGACCCAGGGAAGAAAAGTAATTTTTTCACACAGATAGGTGAATAGAAGGACTTTTAATGTAATACCCCCCCCCCCCCAAGACACCAACAAGGAGTTATAAGAAGCTGTAACTTCTGCTCTAGGAGAGGGTTATGACATTTACCCAAATAAATTTAATACAAAACAATGCATAATTATATCATATATGGTTAAATAGAATGCCATATGAGATAATGAAAGTGTTTCTGAAGGAGAGTTATGGTGAAATGAATTGGGTTTTAAAGAATGGATTAGAGGAGTTCAACAGACCTGAGGAGAGCCTTTCAGATATAAGGTACAGGATAAGCATAGGCATGAAGATAGGAAATATGGGGTCTATATAGGGAGAGTGAGTAATTGCTTTGGTTAGGGTAGAGCATGTAGTGTAACTATTTTACAGATAAGAAAACTAATATTTCCTCCAGGGCTCAATTCTGATGTTACTTTACCTTCTTCATGAAGATTTTCCTAACATCCCTCTCTTCCCATCAAAGTGATCTCCTACTCCCCACAGTACTCATACCATTCTATAGGTATCTTTCCTTTGTCATTATTGCATGATGCTCTTTTGTCATATATCTGAGTGGCTAACCTTTTCCCCATTAAATTCTAAGATCCTTTAGGGAAGGACCAGTCTCTCTCTCTCTCTCTCTCTCTCTCTCTCTCTCTCTCTCTCTCTCTCTCTCTCATCTATCTATCTATCTATCTATCTATCTATCTATCATCTATCTATCTATCTATCTATCTATCTATCTATCTATCTATCTATCTATCTATCATCTATCTATCTATAGTTATCTCTCCAGTGTCTTGTTTTTGTTAGTAAGTATAACTAGGTGACACAGTGGATACAGAGCTGGGCCTGAACTCAGGAAGATGAGTTCATTTTCAACCTTAGACTAAGAAAGTTACTTAATCCTGTTTGCCTCAGTTTCCTCATATGTAAAATGAGCTGAAAAAGGAAATGGCAAACCACTTTAGTATCTCTGAAATTCCAAGAGGTGATGAAGAGTCAGAAATGATTAGACAGCTTAAATAGTATATGTTGGAGCCAGAATACAAGTCCAGCTTGAAGGGGTAAGGAGGTAATAGTATCCAGAGTCCCTTGATACTTCAGGACCTCTTGAAGACAGCTCCAGTGAGAGGAGAATGAGGTTGTTCAGTCAGAAAAAAATATTCATTAAATATCTATTATATACTAAGCTCTGAAAATGCAAAAAAAGGCAAAAAAAGTACTCCCTGCTCTCAAGGAACTCTCAATCCAATGGGGGAGATAACATGTAATAAATAAGACATGTCCAGGACAAATCTCAGAGGAAAGGCATGATGACTTAGGAGAAATGAGAAGAGCTTCTTAAAGAAGGTGAAAAAAAGATAATTTTAGGGATGGGGGGGGCAATAAGTGAAAATGCCTGGAATTGGGAGATAGAGTATTATGTTCAAGGAACATTCCATGTATCATCTTTATATGGGGCAAGAGACTTCATAACACCATAGTGCCTTTCCTCTGAAATGAGAAGACATAGGGCAATCAAAATAGAAGAACATACTCAAAAACTTGGGATCCCTTCAGGGGAGTTATTATAGATACAGATGAGGTATATCAATATATAAAGGTCATTCTCTCCCCACCCCCACCCCCAGCTTCCAGTCAGAGGCAATGTAATTTAGCAGATATACAGCCATTCTAGGAATTAAAAAGTCATCCTGCCTCTGACATTCTGACTTCAAAACTGACTTTCCTAGGAAATCATTTAACCTCTATAGGCCCTAGGCAATTCTCTGAAACTGTAAAACATAGTTACCTAACTTCATTGGAAGAGAGATTTCGCTTGATGAAAATTACTCATACCAACAAGACGCCATCCAATGAATGATAGATATATTCCTTCATAACACATTATTCTTCATCTTCCCAAGTGAACCATAATAAATCATGTTGTTGTTCAATTGTGTCCAACTCTTCTTGACCCCATTTGGGGTTTTCTTGTCAAAGATATTGGACAGTGTGCCATTTCTTTCTTCAACTCATTTGACAGATAGGGAAACTGAGACTACCAAGATTAAGTGACTTGCCCAGGGTCATACAGCTGGTAAATAATGAAGCTACATTTGAACTTGGGTCTTCCTGACTCCACATCTGGTGCTCTATAACTGCCCAATAATACCAAAAACCAATAACTGACATTTATATATCATTTTAAGGTCTACAAATTACTTTATGTACATAATGCCATTTAAGCCCCAAGGATCATTGCTGTTGAATAGAAAAGAATTTTAGAGCTCAGCTAGTCAACCCTTTGCATTTTTTTTGAATACATGAGGAACTTAATTCCAAACAGATTATTGGTTTGTCCAACATTACAGAGGTGGGTTGTGAAGCTTGGCCTTTTGCCTCTGGAGTGAGGATGCCACATAGATTCATCTGCAAGGTGAGGTGAAGTGCATATGCAAAGTAGGATTAATTTCATTTTACAGAGGAAACTGAGGCCCCGGGAGAGTTTAAGTGGGTTGTCTAAAGTCATCCAGGTAATTAATAATGATTAGAAGTAGCATTTGAACCTTCTGCTCCAGTGCCTCAGCTTTATTATATATCTATCCCATATTACAGGTGAAGAAACTAAAATTTAGGTTAAAGACTTGCGCAGTTTAATAATAATAACTTAAATAACATTTATATAGCACTTACCATATGCAGGCATTATGCTGACTGCTTTATAATTAATATCTCATTTGATCCTCACAACAGTGCTAGAAGGATAGGTGCTTTTTTTAAATCTTCATTTTATAAATGAGAAAATAAGTCAATGACTTGTCCAGAATCTCATAGCTAGTAATGTCTAAGGTTGAATTTGAACTCAGGTCTTCTTGACTCTAAACCCAACAGTGCCACCTAGCTGCATAGTTGTTGATGATTGTGTATGCATATCAGATTACTTGCTAAATTAGGGCTAGGAGCAGAAAGGTGGGAAGAAGAAAACTCCGAAAATGAATGTTAAAAACTATCCTTATATATAATCAGAAAAGTGATTAATAAATAAATTTTAAAAATAAAATGGCTATTAAATGTGAGAGATAAGTGGTGAACCCAGGTGTTCCCTGTCATGCCAGACTTTTTTGGCACCAAATCCTTTGAGGATCCTGTCTTTGTCTTTTGTATCTCTCCTAACGGCTAGTCTAGTCCAGCTGAGTACCGGACATTCAGGAAAGGTTTGTGGAATCTGAATGAATGACCATGAATTAAACATCTGGATGTCCAGGCCCCTGAGGGAGGGGCCAGCTTCCAGGGCCAGGTCAGAGGAAGAGGTGAGGGAGCAGGACTGATCCAGAAGACACTCCAAGATGGGACTAGCTGCCCACACCACAGAGTACTCCCTCATTAGGAGGAAGCCTAAAGGCCTGGAGCCAGGGTGGTTCCTTCCATTGCTCCAGGCAGGATCTCGAGGGCCATTCCTCCTCAAAGAGTCATTGTTCCCATTGCTGACCCCAGGGACTGAGCAGAATATGTGCTGCTTCCTTTCCCCCCTTCTTTTTTGGTGTTTTTGGAGATGATCTTTTCTTATTTTTTCTTCTTCTAAAAGAAAAGTTTAACTGTCTGAAGAACCAGTGGGAGTAAAGAACTGGACTGTGAGCAGGAGGAGCAATGGGGTGATGCTCTTGTTTGGAGAGGAGACAGAGCTGAGACTGGGGGTAGATAAAATGGGAAGCCTCCTAGGAAGCAATTCACAATGAGGGTCACAATAAAGGTCATTATTATAAAATGCTTCTTATAGAGATACATGTTTCTAATGCCCTAAGATTCCACTTTCCTTGGTGTGAGTTAGTTATTTTGGGATATCAAGTCTTTTGATGTAAGAGGAAAGACTCAGCGCTTTTGGAGGACAATAATATGCAGGCAGCATACTTTTCAAGTCCTGACTGAGGCAACTGGAATGGACCTGAGCATCATCCAAGTTCAAATCCCTCTTTATATAGATGGGAAAGCTGAGTCCCATAGAAAGGAAATGACTTGCCCAGCTACTGAGTATCTCTGAGGCAGAACTTGAACTCATCTCTTTATAACTAAAAGTCCAGGGCTTTAAAGAAGTGAGAATGGGTGTTGATGCCAGCAAAAGCTTTAAACTTGGAGACTGACATACTTAGAAGATGATTAGAGAACTGTTGCAGAGTGAGTCAAACTAAGAGAACAATTTATACAATAACAACATTACAAAGAGAAATAACTTTGAAAGACCCAAGGACTTTGATCACTACAATGGCTACTTCTGATTCTAGAGGATAGATGAGGACACAGTGTATTTGAATTCTGACAGAAGGATGATTGGACCTAAGATGCAGAATCAGACAAGTTTTGGGCCAGGTCTCGACTATGCATATTTTTACATTTGTTAAATATGTTTTCTTGTCTCTTTTTTCCATTGGAGGATGAGATAGGAAGCTAAGGGGATAGAGAAAAGATAGAAAAAAGAAAGAGGGAGGGAGAGAGAGAGAGAGAGAGAGAGAGAGAGAGAGAGAGAGAGAGAGAGAGAGAGAGAAATAAGAGGGGGAGGAAAAGGAAGGAAGAAGTAGAACAGTAAGGAGGGAAGAAAGAAAAGTCACTGAGGTATCTTTTTGAAAAACAACAGAAAGCTAGAAAGAACAAATAAGTAGGATAACTTTGAAAACTATAGGTTGAAGTTATTATATAATTAACAAGAAAATCAAACTGGGCATAATAAAGATCTGCAATTTCATATACAATTATCTTTTTCTGTTGTTTTCTGCATATGGAAAAACCCATTGTGTTTGGTGTTAAGTACAAAGTAAAACTTTTTAAAATAAAAACTAAAATGAAGGAGTTGGACCTCAAAAAAACCCCCAACCCACTATTAGAGTATAAATTGTTTGAAGGTAATCTAAATTTTGCCTGCTTTCAGCACCAGAGTCTTCTTAATAAATAGATGGGTTTAATATTTGTTGAATCTAAAGTTCTTTCTTTACTACCATCTGATGAGCTAGATGGTAGAAAAATTAACATTCCCATTTCACAGATAAGAAAGCATAAGTCAATAAAGTGATTTAGGCAACTGTCAGGAATATGAGTTATAATACTGAATCAAATAAGATGCTTTTAAAGTATTATAGAAATGAAGACTGCTAATACATGAACATTATTGTTATTATTAATCAGGAAATTCAGATAAGTGGCTTGCTATCTAAGAAGCCTGCTTGATTGGCATAACCCTCTGAGCAGCCAAGACAATACTGGACTCAAAGTAAGTTTCCCTCCTTCAGAAACCAGTTCCATACCTGTAGAATCTCCCCTTCCCTTTCTACTTTCTAAGTAACTAGAAGCAGGTACTGGAATCCAGTGAAGCTGACTGGGAGCAAATGATTAGTCTGGGGAATATTTGGCCTTAGGGATTCCAAAGTTTCCCAGACCTAGCCTGGCTGCACAGACAACATCCCTTGGAGCTCTGGGTGCAGAGTCACGAGGTGCAGTGAGAAAGGTCAAAGTCATCATAATAATCCACCCTGGCTCCAATCAACCTGCCGCCACTGACTCCCCGGGCAGCCCCAGTCTGGCCTGCCCTGCATGGGATCAATAAGCTCTTCCCTCTTTTGTCTGCTGGAGTTTCCTTCCAGGCTTTCTTTCTTTCTTTTCTTTCCCTTTTTTTTCCAAATCCCCTAGGGAAAGCCTTGGCCAGTCTGGCCCCCAGACAAAAAAACCCCAGTGCTGGCAGAACCAGGGATTGAGTTCTTCTCTCCTTCCCTGCCGACTCATTTTTCCCCACTCCCTAAAGGACCACGTACTTGGTGCTTGGGAGTCCCACACCCCGGGTGGCAGTAGTGGTTTTTTCTTACCACTAGGGGTCCATAGAACAATCAATTTAGTTCATAGAACCATAGATTTAGAATCATCTAGTTTGGCCCCCTTCATTTTATAGAAGATGAACCTAAGATCCATAGAGGTCACACAAGGCTGAGCAGAGATTTGAACCCATGTCTGAAATCTCTAACATTTTATTTACTGCACATCTTCCCTTGGATTGTGTGACTGAGCATTATTAACTTCAATCAGTCATAGAATCACAAAATACCAGAACTGGAAAGAGAAGTCAGAGGTCGACTAAGTTAAACCCCTTATTTATAACCCTGGTTTCTCTGGGCTACAGTTCTGGCATAAAAAGATAAAATGAGAGATAGCTAACAATACAAAGTAGGATTTAATATGATTTAATAATTAAAATAATAAAAGCTTTGTTGTTGTTCAATCATATCTGACTCTTCACCATCCCATTTGAGTTTTTCTTGGCAGAGATACTGGAGTGGTTTGCCATTTCCTTCTCTAGCTCATTTGACAGATGAAGAAACTGAGGCAAACAGGGTTAAGATTTGCAGGAAATAATGAAGAGAGAAATGAGTAGAACCAATAAAACATTGCAAACAGTAATAACAATACTTTTCAAAGAACAACTGTCTATGACTAGGATTGGCATAAGGAGAATTCAGTACTCAAATCAACTACAAAGGAAGATACTATCCACCTCCAGAGAAAGAAATGATAAATTGAAATGTGGTTACACACTCTAGAGAAGGCCACCATACACACACACACACACACACACACACACACACACACACACACACACACACACGTATATATATAAACCTATATATGACCATCATTTAACACATACATATGTTTACATTATAAATGTGTGTGTGTGTGTGTGTGTGTGTGTGTGTGTGTGTGTTTATAGGATAGGGAGGGAAAGGGACGTACAAAGATAGTTTGGTACTTAAAATATAATCGTGAGAATTAAACTTAAAAAAAAGATCAGTTCAAATCTTATCTCAGACACTTACTGACTGTGTGACCCCAAACAAATCACAGTTTCTCCTTTAAAATGAGGGGGTTGAACTGCTCAAAATTGGATAGAGAATCAATGTACAGAAGTACACACTGAATTTAGAGTAAATAAAAATTTAAGTGGATGGACTTGATGTAGTCGAAGTTTCTTCTCTCATCTCTGTAGGTTTTCAATGATACTACTCTCTTCTGGTTCCTCTTCTACTTGTCTGACTATTCTTTCTCAGTCTCCTTCCATGACTCATCACCTATATCATGTATTCTATGAATATCCCCCAAGGTTCTGTCTGAGGATATCTTTTCTTCCTCTGTCTTTTCCTTCTTTCTTTCCTTCCTTCCGTCCTTTTATCTGAAGAAATTTCTTTCTAGAATCATTTTCTTTCTTTCTTTCTTTCTTTCTTTCTTTCTTTCTTTCTTTCTTTCTTTCTTTCTTTCTCTCTCTCTCTGTATCTATTTCTCTCTCTCTCTCTCTCACACACACACAACTGTCATAGGTTTAATTATTATCTCTTTGATGACAGATATGTAGAAGTGGATAGAGCATTGACCCTAGAGTTAGGAAGACGAGTTAAAATCTGGCCTCCAAAATGTACTAGCTGTGTGACTCTGGGCAAGTTGCTTAACCCTGATTTTCTCTAAAACCCCCCCAACAAAACAAAACTATCATCTTGTAAATGGTTTACAGGCATATAGCCCTAGTTTTCCCCCTGAATTTCAATTTCATATTGAACATTTCAAATTGAAACTGAATTAATTATCTTTTCCCTTAAAACCTCCCTGCTTTCATTCTTGTTTCTGTCTAAGGAAACATCTTTCTATTCTCTGAGGTTTATGGTCTCCCAAGTTTATTCAAAACTCTTCACTCTTCCCTTCCATCTCCATAGAGCTAAGGAATTAGTTGCTAAATCTTGCAGTTTCTACTGCTGGAGCAGCTCCCATATCTGACCTCTTCTGTCCACTCTCAGAGTTGGCACCATAGTTCAAGTCCTCATCACCTCTTGCTTACATTATTGTACCAGCCTCTTAATGGTGCTCCCTGCCTCAGGTTTCTACCTTCTTCTATATGCTGTTGCTGCTAAAGTTATTTTCCTTAACTGCAGATTTGAACATGTGAATTCCCTATTTAGTAAACTCCAGTAGCTTCTTTTTGCCTTTGGGATAAAATACAAACTCTTCTATTTTTTATAGCCCCACATAGCCTGACCTTAACCTATCTTTCCAACCTCTTTAGCTAGTACTACCCCATACTCTGTGATATAACCAAAGTGTTTATCTCCATTCCTTACACAGACTCTTGTATCTTCACTCTCAATATCTTTGGCACTGCCCTTGCCTGTAATGCTTTTTTTCCTTTTATATCCACCTAAAAGATTCCTTCTCTTCCTTTACTATGCAGCTCAAGCATCATCTTTTGCATAAAGTATTTCCTGAACCCCACTAACTGCTAGTACTATGTCTCCCAAACTACTTGGGAGTATTTAAACATTTGGAGTACTTTTTTATTTAATCATTTTATGTTTATGATATTTAGATATATATATATATATATGTATAAATGTTATCAGCCTGAAATAATGAAGATTGCCAAAATAGTCAAAACTAATTCCCTTAGGCAAGGGAATTACAATTTAGGTCACTGTGAAGTTCTAAGTACTGGAGTGACCAAGAGGGGAATAAGAGGGCAAGTTTAAGTAGATTTTAACTGAGAGAGAATCTTATTGTAGGGACAGACTTGAGAAGCTATTTCATAAGTTGTTTTGCATAAAAACTGGAAGTCCATAGAGAAGGTTGGAGGGGAGTAGTGATATCTGGTTAGAACAGCAGGTATGGTCCCCAGATATAGCAACAGAAATCAGTTTGGACCAACTTCAATTATGGCTAATTTGAGATCAGTCAGGTAGCCCTTTCTTATGTCTGCACACAATATAGAAGACAAAAAAGAGATTTTGGAAAGAGCATTAGCACTAAAGCATAAATGCAAGTGTTCAATGGGAAGAGTATCCCAAGTATATAGAGACTGGATCTGATATCCTATTCTATAAGAAATTCCATATGGAGGGAATTCTATTGATTCAGGTTGACCCACTCTCATAACTTTTAGTTTTAGAGAATTTCATGAAGAATAAAAAAGGAGAGGAGAGAAGAGGAAAAGAGAGACAGAAGAGAGAATAAGAGGAGAGAAGAAAGAACAGAAGAGGAGGAATGAGGAGAGGGGAAGAAATGAGAGGAGAGAGAAATAGAGAGAAGGAGAAAGAAGAGGAGTGAAGGAGAGGAGAGGAGAGAGGAGAAAGGGAAGGAGAAAGGAGAGGAGAAAGAAGAGATAAGAAAGATTAAGGAGAGAGGAGAGAACAGAAGAGGAGGAGGAGAGACAGAAGGAGAGGTTTAAGAAGAGAAGAGAAGAGAAAAGGAGAGAGGAAAGGAGGGAAGGAAAAAGGAGAGGAAAGGAGAAAAGAAAGACAGGAGAGAGAATAAGAAGAGAGAGAGAGAGAGAGAGAGAGAGAGAGAGAGAGAGAGAGAGAGAGAGAGAGAGAGAGGAGAGAACAAAGGTGGAGGAGAGAAGAAAAGGAAGGAGAGGAATGGAGGGGAAGGAAGAGAATTGAAGAAGAGAAGAAAGGAGGAGAGAAAAGCAAAAGCAAAAGGACCCATATGAATGTAACCCACCTTTCAAGGTACTTCAATCCCAAGATGAACTACAATGGGTGTTTGGGAAAAATTCCAGAGACTATGCCTGTGTACGTGACTAAGTTTGGCATACGGAGGACTGATGAAGTATGCTACACAACTGACAAAGAAATGATGCACTCAAGGTGTAGAATAAGTTACACATTTTCAGATAATCAACAGAGGAATTTATTTCTGACTGCTTATTTGTTTGTAAGGATTTTGTTTTTCTTGTTTTTCATTTGGAGAGTCAAGACAATTTCACGAAAAGAGGATCATTGAAGAATTTTTAAAAATGTAAAGCAAACAACACAGGGAAGATCATAAGGATGTAAAGACAACTAGAAGAACTTTGAAAGTTACATGTTGAAGGTATTTATATACTTAAAAGGAAAAGCATGCTGCAATAGATTCACAGTTTCATGTACAAATCTATTTTTTCTGAACTATTTTGTAAATGGAAATGACTCATTTATCTGCTGTTTATGTTCAGAATTAAAGAAAATAAATAAATAAATTTGAGGGAGAGGAAAGTGCCAAGGATGCTTCTAAGGCTGCTAAGCTGGGTGATTAGTATGTTGGCTGTAACATCAACAAAAACTGGGAAATGTGAAATATAAGTGGGTTTAGAGAAGGTGGAAGAAGACAATCCATTTCCTTATGGCCATGTTGAATTGGAAATGCTTATGGAACATCTTGGTGGTGATGTCCAACAGGCATTTTGGTGATGAAGGATTGGAGGTCTAAGAAGAAAGTGAATCTGGCTGTAGAGGAGTCACTTGTAAAGAGATGATAATTAAACACATGAAAGCTGATGCTATCACTGAGAGAGGACCAAATAGCTAGAAAAGAAAAGGCTCAGGAAACTTAGGGGACATCCCTGTTTGGGAGGAGGACATGCTGATGGTCTAAACAAAGTCATAAAAGAGGAAACCAGGGGAGAAAAAACTCTCAAGAGCTAAATGAAGGGAATCCAAGAGTCTCTGGAGGAGGAAATGGCAAATCACTCCAATATCTTTGCCAAAAAAAAATACCATGAATAATTTGGTCCACCAGAACATGAAGTGTTGGGCAGGACTGAACAACAGAACAAAATCCAAGAGTAGGAGACAATTAACAATGAGGGAAACTGAGGAGAGTTCAATGAGGCTAAAATTTGAGGTCTTTACATTTAATATTTAAGAGATTATTAGTATCCTTAAGAGATCAGTTTTATAAGAATAGTAGGAATAGAAGTCAAATTTCAAAAGATCAGAGATTTAGAAGCACAAGATATCTTGGAGGTCATCTTGTCCAGTCCCTCATTTTACAGATAAGGAATTGAGGAGCAACTTGTTCAAGTCACACATATTACCTGTCAGGGATAGGATATGAATTCAGGTCCACACTTAGCATGGTTCTTGACTGACAGTCTGTAACTCTATTGTACCATAGTGCTTTCTCCAAAAGCATTTTGGACTTAAGGAACCATAAAAGACCCTTTCTGGGAAACTTGCTTAAAAAGGGAGAAGTCAGGACAGTAGCCTGAAAGGTATCATGTAAGTTTTTTTATTATTATTTTCAAGGAGGAGGTGAGATAGGAGTGTTTATAAGCAATGTAGGAAAAGTTGTAGTCACAGATTGAAGATGAGACAAAGAAAGATCAAAGTGGTGAAGAGACAGGAAGAGGTGGGATCAGGGGCACATGCAGAAGGCTGGGTTTTGGCAAGAAGAAGGACTTATTCCTCAGAGACTGGAGCAAAGGAGAGCATGGGTGATCATGTAGAGGGGGTTTTGAGGTTTAAAATAAAGATAATCTAGATAGCTAACACCAGATGCCTTGGTTTTTACTTTGTATTCCAGTGATTAACATAACACCTGGAGCAAAATAGATACTTATAAAATACATGTTGATTGATTTATTGATTCTCAGTAGAAGATGAGGTCTTTGGAAACATTCTAGAATCAGAGCCCACCCTATCCACATCAAGTATTTCAAGTGTCCTTAAAATGTTCTGATTGTTTGCCTCAAGGAGCATGCTACCCCAAGGTTTTGGCTTCCATTGTGGGAGGAAGAATAGGAATGCTGTAGAGAAGAGTGTGGCTTCTGATATCAGAGCTGGGCATGGATCCATAGTGCCAATGCTTACTCTCTACTTCCAGGGTAATATCTTTAAATGAGGCAATCTGTAAAGGGACAGCAAGAAGCCTATCTCTGTGTCTTTTTAATCTAAGACTGGTGTGTTTGACAGATCCAGCTATCTCTGTTCAACTTTGAGGCCCTCATTATCTCTATGTCACCACATCTCTGTCTATTTCTGTGCTTCTAGGGTTTTAATGATCTCAGACTGGCTTTGTGATAGTCATTATATCAGGATGTCTTGAAAGGTTGGCTCTGATTGACCCTTGAGAGAGATAGTATGGTATAATAGAAAGTACCCATATCTAGTATTTGAAAACCCAGGTTCAAATCCCTATTCTATCATTAATTTGTCATAAAGATGATAAATCTCATTTTCTCTCTCTGGACCTCAGTTTCTCCATTTGTAAAGATGAGAGGATTAAGTTAGATAGTCTTTAAGGTCTCATTGATTTCTAAGAATCTGAGTCTAAATCTTTCTTCCTTTCCTATTCCTTGTGAATTGAGTAATCCAGAAAGCAGCCCAGAAGATTTGACATTATGCCCATTGTTGCAATGGAAGATGCCCTAAAACAAATGGTCTGCCTGATCTTGGGAGAGTTGCTTCCCCTCTCTGATCATCCACCTCTCCAGAATGAAAGATTTGGCTTGGGAGGTCTCAGGAGAAGGCTTCCATCTGTGACCCTCGGGGATTCTGACTGGTGGGGTTGTTAGGTTAATATTTGCTGCTGCTTTGCTTTTCTGGAGAAGCGCAGTCCTTCGTTTATTTGACTTGGCAGAGGCTTGGCATCTTACAGTTTCACACAATGCAGCCTCAGTTTGGGGAAACATGGGGAGGGGCCCCAGGGAAATGGGGATGTTGGGGCCTGGGAGGGTACAGCTGATGGTCTGGAGCCTATGACCACACCCTTGGGTGGTGGGGTGAGGAGGGAGGAGGACAGAGTCAGCTGCCATCTGACCCGGTCACCAAGCAAACTAGCCTGCAGTTTCCAGGCTCTGTGTATTCATGGGTCTCCTGGGGGAGGCTGTTCAAAGAGGGCCCTAAGCACTGCCCAGAGAAGGAAGAAATACGCTAGCCAGCCCTGGATGGTCAGACCTTATCTGAGGGAATCTAGTTTACCAGGTCTCAGCTCTTTCTCTTGCACTTCTTCACAGCTCCCATATCTGAAGCCTTTGGCAGGTTACTAAGCCTTTCCTCATAACAACTCTTGAGAACAAGGTAGCCCAAATGATGCCCTTTCACAGGTGAAGAAACAGATTCAGATTGATCCAGTCCAAGATCTCAATAGCTAGGGAATGTCAAAGTGGAGATTAAAATATCCGATCCCTGGTTTCAACTGAAGTACTGATACAGCTGCACTTTAATCCATGTTAATTAACCAATTGATCAATTTATATTAAGGACCAACTATGTGAACTCTTTTGGGGGGGGGAGGAGGGCATCAACTTTCCTAATCTCAGAACTTGGAAATCATTTTAATTTGCATTTCTCTTATTATGAGTGACTTTAGAGCATGTTTTATTATGGCTATTAATAGCTTGGATTAATTTCTTTCAGAACTACTTTTTTCATATTTTTTTGATCATTTGTCCACTGGCTTATTCCCTAATACCTATATGTCTCCTTTTTCCTGAAAAAACCCTCACTTGATCCTTCGATCCCGACTAAATATATCCTAAATCTCATCTTCTCTGTGGCAAAACCTCAGGTCCCTCCCTTTCCCTTCACTTTTATCTTAACCTTTTACAATCCAGTTTCTGATTTTTTCATTCCATTGAACCAAAGTTACTGATGATTTCTTAGTTGCCAAATCCGATAGCCTTTTTTTCATTTTCATTCTCCTTGACTTCTTTTTAGCCTTTGAAACTATTAATCACTCTCCTTTTTAATATTCTCTTCTTTCAATGGACATGGCTCTCTTCTGGTTCTCCTCCTACTTATTTGATCACTCCTTCTCTGACTCCTTTGCTGGATCCTTCTCCAAATCATGCCCTCTCACTGGCAGGGTCCCACAGTGTTCTGTTCTCTTCTTCCTCTGTACTACTTCACTTGGTGGTCTCAGCTCTCAAGGATTTAATTATCATCTTTATATTGATGATTCTCAAATCTGCCTATCTTGCCCCAACCTTTCTGCTGACCTTCATTCAGATATCTTAAACTGGATGTTTTGTAGGCATCTGAAACTCAACATATGCCAATTGTTTATCTTTCCTCCTAAAACTTTTTCCTTTCCTCCCCTTGCCCCCTCCTTCCAGAATTCCCTATTATTATCAAGAAATCTACTATCTTCTCAATGGATTAGGTTCATAGCCTAGAAGTCAGCTTGTACTCCTTACTATCACTCACTACACATTTCAAATCTATTGTGAAGGCTTTTTGATTTCACTTTTGCATTTTTTCTTAAATGCATCCCTTTCTCTCCTCTGACACTGCTGCCACCCTGATGCAGGCTCATCACCTTATTATACCTAGACCATTGAAGCAGCTTGCTGGTAAGTCTGTTTTTCTCAAATTTCTCCCCTCTCCAATCCATCTCCCATTCAGCCCCTAAAATAATTTTCCTAAAGTATAGGAAAATCATGTCACTCCCTGCTCAGTGGTTCCCTGGCACCACCAGGATCAAATATAAAAATCCTCTTCTTGGCATCCAAAGCCTTTTCAGCCCCCACCTTTTCAGTCTTCTTAAACCCTACTCTCCTCTGTTTACTCTTTGATCCAATGACACTGACCAATAAATTGGTTATTCAAAAAACAAAATACTCCATCTCTCTGCTCTGAATATTTTTCTCTAACTGTCCTCCATTCCTAGAATGTTCTTCCTTCTTATCTTTAACTACTTGATTACTGACTTCCTTTAGATCCCAACTAAAATCTCATTTTATAGTAAGTCTTTCCCAACCTCTCTAAATTCTAGTGTCTTCCCTTCCCAATTAGTTATTTGTCCTATATATAATTGTTCATACCTATTTATCTATTGTCTCTTTCATTAGATTTTGAAATGCTTGAGGTTAGGGACCATCTTTTGCCTCTTTTTTTAAAATCACTTAGCACAACACTTACACATAGTAGGCATTTAAAAATATTTATTGATTGACTGTTGGGGAAATGATTCTTGTTCATATAAATATATGTATATGAATCAATTCTCTATATAGTTTTGATATCAGACCTTTGTCAGAGAAATATGTTGCTAAGATTTTTTTCCCCAGTTACCTATTCCCCTTCTTATTGTAACTGAATTACTTTTGCTATTATAAAATCCTTTTAATTTTATGAAATGAGAAACATCCATTTTATTTAAATGAGTGATGAGGAAACATTCAGCAAGCACATTTTGGGTACTAGGTATTGTGCTAAATGGAATATAAAATACAGACAAGGAAGAGAGTTGCTGCCCTCAAGGAACTTATATTAAATTCTAATGGAGGGGGGGCGGCTAGGTGGCACAGTGGATAAAGCACCAGCCCTGGAGTCAGGAGTACCTGGATGCAAATCCAGTCTCAGACACTTAATAAATACCTAGCCTAATAATGACCTAGTCGTGTGGCCTTGGGCAAGCCACTTAACCCCACTGCCTTGCAAAAACTCTAATGGAGGAATATAAACATACAAGGTGTGTGTGTGTGGGGGGGGGGCACGAGATACAAGTTCAGTGACATGGTTCAGAAATGATTCAGAATGTGAAGCTTAGTTTCAGAAAGAAAAGGCAAAGTTCATCTAACAGAGGCCAGGGTCCTAGTGGCAGAGTCCAAGGTTCTGGTAGGAGAGGAATGAGAAAGATAAGGGAGAGTACCAGAATACAGATATATAAAAGGAATGGTTTAGAAATGACTAGAATCTGATGATATAGGATTTAAAATATTTATTTAAGTTCAATTTCTCCATAACTGACCCATTTTTCCCCTCTTAAACTTTTGTCAAGTAGTAAGCAATTACCCTAGAATTGGGGGGGGGGGGATAGGTAATAGGGTAGCTGGTAAGTGGACTTGGAGTGAGGGAAACTTGGATTCAAATCTTGCCTCAAATAATTATAGGTTATGTGACCCTAGGCAAGACTTAACTCCTCTGTGACTATTTCTTCATCTGCAAAATGGGACTAATATTTGCACCTATCTCATAAGGTTGTTGTGAGAATAAAATGAAATTACATATGTAAAATTCTTTATAAATACTAATTATTAATATTATTAGTTTGGGTCTTTAAGTTTATTGAATCCTAAGCTTTGGTATATGTTTGTATGCATATTCTGTTTCATTGTTCTATTTTTCTGTTTTAAAAATCAGTTACCAAATGAAGCATAGTTTGAGTTGGTACTGCTAGACCAGCTTCCTTCTCCTTTTTTATGATTACTATTGAGAATCTTGACCATGTGTTCCTTTAGATGAACTCTGCTATAGTTTTGTCAAGTTTTAGAAAGTAATCTTTAAGTATTTTGACTGACAAGGTGCAGGATTTGGAAATTAGTTTAAGTAGTGTTGTATTATATTGGCAAAGTCCAATTGCATAAGTGACTACTTCCTCTCTCATTTTTTAGGTCTTTCATTATTCCTGTAAAGAATTCTTTATAATAATAATCATATGATTCTTGTGTATGTGATCTGATACATGGATTCCCAGACATTTTATTAATTCTATAGGATTTTGGATACCATTTCTTTTTCTGTTTCTAAAGGCTAATGATCTTTCTTGTTTTTTTTAATATCCTGTTACTTTACTGAAATAGTTTTTTATAAGTTATAGGTGATTCTCTAGGGTTTGCTCAGCACAGCACATAAAAGAATAATTTTCTTTCTTCTTTGCCTTTGCTTATTCCCTACTTTTTTTTCTTATCTAATTTCCATAGTATTTTTAGAACTATATCAAATAATTGTGGTAACAATGGACATTCTTGCTTTACTCCTGATCTTTTGGAAAGGTCTTAAGTTTCTCCATTATATTTTTTACCATATTAAGGAAAGGTCTATTCCCCCTATTTTTAGTTTAGTTTTTTTTAAATAAAGAATATTATATTTTGTTAAAAGCTTTTTTTCTTTCTCTTGTTAAAAATATTTTTTATGGTAAGATTTATTGCTTTGTTTATGGCATTGTAAAGATGGTCTGTTATAGTCACTTTGTTGTTTCAGTCATTTCTCAGTTGGGTCAGACTTTCTGTGATCCTTTGAGGGGTTTCCTTGGCAGAGACACTGGGTTGATTAGCCATTTCCTTCTACAGCTCATTTTTCCAGATTAAGGAACTTTCACAGTCACACAATAAGTGTCTGAGGCTGGATATGAACTCAGGAAGATGGGTCTTTCTGAATTCAGGCCTGATGCTCTATCCACTACACCAACCAACTAACTGCCTGTTATATTCATAGTTTTTGTAAGCTTCATTTGATTATGAAATCCTATGAAAGTCCCTTAACCCTGTTTATCTCAGTTACAAGTGAAGTTTAGAGAGATGCAGGACTCCTGGCTCAGTAAGAAGGCAGATGAAATTCAGTTTTATGCAGATAGTAACAATCCAAAATGCTTTTATGATGCCTTGAAGGCTATTAATGAACCAAAGACTTATGGTGCTGTTAGAGCCACTGGTAGAGACAAGATCCCAGAGAGATGGGCTGAACACTTCCAAAGTGTTCTTAACATATCATCATCAATCAATACAGAAACCATTCACCGTTTACCTCAAGTTGAAGTCAATCAGTTCCTGGCTGAAGCTCCAAATGAAGAAGAGGTTTTGAGTGCCATTAGGCTCCTTTCAAGTGGTGATGCACCTGGTGTTGATTCTATTCAAGCTGAGATCTACAACTTAGGGGGTCTGTTGCTCATCCAAAATCTGACTGAAATTTTCCAAGTTATATGGCATGAAGAGGGTTACCCCCCAGGAATTCTCCATTGTCCATCTCTATAAAGATAAAGGGAATAGATTGCCTTGTGACAATCATAGGAAAGTTTCTCTTTTAGTCATTACTAGTAGGATTCTTGCCAGAGTCCTCCTCAATAGGCTGATCCTTCACTTGGAAGATGGTCACCTCCCTGAGAGCCTGTATGTTGAGGAAGAGTCAATATGGTTTTTGCTGCCCAACAACTCCAGGAAAAATGCCTAGAACAAAATAGAGGTCTGATCTGACCAAGGACTTTGATACTGTCGGTCATGATGGCTTATGAAAAATTGTGTTAAGATTTAATTGCCTAGTGAAGTTCATCAGTATTGTTCATTAATTCTATGATGGCATGCTTGCCTGGGTTCTGTATAGTGGATGAGGCTCTCGAGATTTGCCAGTCACCAAAGGAGTGAAACAAGGCTATGTCCTTGTTCCCATGCTTTTTTTTTAGGTTTTTGCAAGGCAAATGGGGTTAAGTGGCTTGCCCAAGGCCACACAGCTAGGTAATTATTAAGTGTCTGAGACTGGATTTGAACCCAGGTACTCCTGACTCCAAGGCCAGTGCTTTATCCACTACGCCACCTAGCCACCCTCCCATGCTTTTTGATATGATGTTATCAAACTCCTTTAGTGAAGATGAACATAGCATCAAGGTCAGCTGCCACACAGATGATAAAGTTTTCAACTTGAAAAGGCTGCAAGCCAAGACCTAAGTGGAGGGAGTGTTGGTGTATGATCTTCTGTTTGCAGATGATTGTACATTCAGTGCAACTTCAGTAACTGAGATGCAGCAAAGCATAATCTATTCTCTGCTGCTTGTTCTAATTTTGGTCCAACAATTAGCACCAAGAAAATAAAGATGCTCCATCAACCAGCACAACAACATCCATATGTGGGATGTTTTGAATACTGTGGCAGTGTCTCTTCTAAGGAGTTATGTTGACGATGAGAATGGCACAAGCATTGCCAGAGCTAACTCAGTATTTGTGAGTCTCCAAAAGAAAGTGTGGGAGAAAAGAGGTATTAGACTGACCACCAAAATGGAGATCTAGAGAGCTGTTGTGCTCACCTCATTGCTGTATACCAGCACCATGTCAGGAAACTGAATTGCTTCCATTTAAATTGTCTTAGGAAGATTCTGAAGATCACCTGGCAGGAGAAGAGACTAGATACTGAGATCCTTTCTCAAGTTAAACTGCCAAACATTCAAATGTTACCTCAGAGAGCAAAACTACAATGGGCTGGGCATGTTGTTAGAATTCCAGATGTACATTTGCTAAAAAGACTATTTTACAAAGAACTCAAACAGGGCAAATGCTCACAGGGGGGGGTGGGAATCAGAAGGAGTGATACTGGGATACCCTGGAAGTCTATTGAAGAACTTTAGAATTTATTATACATCATGGGAGACAGTGGCACAGGACTGCCCAGAATGGTGTGTCCTCATTAGAGAGAGTGTTGTGCTCTATAAGCCAGGAAGAATGGAAGAAGCTCAAAGGAAACATGAGATTAGTAAATTTAGAGTAATCACCCTAGGTGTTCATCTAGATTATTTGTGTCCAACCAGTGGAAGAATATTCTGAGCTCATGTTGATCTGATCAGTCACAGTCAGACACACTGTAATTTGTCTCAAACATAGAGATATCAGTTTGGCTTCTTTGATAACAAAGGACAAGAGCCAATCAGTTTTTGTAATATTTAACAAGTTCTGTATTTCTGGTATAAATCTAGTTTGATTTAGATGTAAAAATTCATTCATCTTTCTTAAAACACGAGTATTATGTGCCATGCTGATGCATTACCTATATGGAAGAGACTAGTGACCTGCTTCAGGAGAGGCATGATGATGTGTAATGAAAAGACCTGCTCCTTCATTGAGAGTTTGTGCAGACAGTTTGTAGCTGATTCAAATCTTCTGACCACATGGTAAAGGAGATAAAGCATCGACTGGCTATGGAACTGAAAAGAAGGCTCATTCCAAAGGGGCCAACCAGTCAAAGAAAGGCTGTTTGGTTTTTTTTCATCCATAGTTCACAGAGTTGAGGTTAAGAACCTCTTCTTTAAAGGGAAAGAAAGGAAATGACCAGAAAAAGCTTATTCCAGGATATGTTAAAACTCACCCTAATTTCCTGAAAATTAGACTGAGGCAAACAGAATTCACTGACTTATGGGCGATCACATTAATTCCAATGCCTTTTCCATTTATTTAATTTGTCTTAGGTTGTGCACAAGTGATCTGGCAGGTAGCTTAAATGAAGGCTGGTTTATATGCATTCTGAAAATTTGAGTTCTTACTCAAATTTGTTTATTCAGTTGTTTAGTCTTCTGTTGGGAAATTTTTCAGGGAGTAATTGTCCAGCAGATCTGTAAGACTAGAAGTCACTGAAGTGAGGCAAGAAATTTATTAGAGGACTAGAAAACTTGCTCCAACCTCTTTGGCTTCTTGAGCAAGATTCTTGGTTTACATAGCTTTTGGAAGCCTGTTTAGACAGATGATCAATGAACAGTGTTTTGGGGGCATTAGAATGGATCAGTGGAATGCAGTCTTTCCCTGTAAGGATGTTGGCCTGGAAAGTTTGAATTGTATTTTGGGTGTAATATTTGTGGGGTCATAGGAAGTTATGGGGAAGAGAGGGCAATTTTACATGTTCATTGCATTTATTCTGCAACAGAATAAAGTATGTAGGGAAGAGGTAATTATTTAAACTGCACATTCTGATAAAGAAATTTCTTCCCTCTAAACTCCTCCATTAGAATGTTAGCTCCTTGAGAGCAGGAAGAAGTTCCATCTTTGCCTTTGTGTCTCTGTGCTTGCCACCATCCCCTTTTCGTAGGAAGTACCTAATAAAGACTTCTTAACCAATTAATTTGTAGTCAAAGCTTTAGATTAGTGATCAAGATATATGAGTTCTGTGGTTAATCCACTGTGATCCAACAAGCATTTATTGAGCATTCATGTTCAAAGGACTGGAGATAAACAAATAAAACCAAAGGAACTTACATTTCACTGGAATGAGATTTACAATTGATTATTATGAATAACTACACAGGGAGATGTTCTTGATCAGTCAAAACACCTGGGTTATAACCTGCTTTAAAAGAAAGCAGTTATTTTTGCATGTGCTTTGTTGCTTGGTTTGGATGATACAATCTTAAATAACTTCATTTTCCATGATCAATTCTGTTTGGTTTCAGCTCCAAAGCACATCATGCCTTCCTCCAGGATAAACTGACTACCTGAAATCTAAACACCAAGATTATTGACTCCAATTCTGATAACACCTTCTCAACTCTCAGTTGACTCTCTCCTCTTGAGAAGGCAGGCATTGTATTTGTTTATTTGTATCCCCAGTACTTAACATGATATATAGTAGGCACTTAATAAAATTTTATTGAATTGAATATCTTGCAAATGAACATCTATTTGTAGCCTTAGCTGATATATTGGTGAAGATAATGGAAAGACCATTTTGTCTGTCATTGTCCCCTTATGCTTCTGATGTCTGGCAGTCCAGGGAATGAATGAATGAAAAATCATTTATTAAGTACTTATTTCCATTTTACCAAGTGGGTCATATATTGTAACAACTAGGACAAAGGGAATAAGCAATTATTATCTATTGTACTGAATTGTACTGTGCTTTTATAAATATCATCTAACTTGAATTACAGTAGGAAGTAGGTGCAATTGTTAATCCTAATTTTACAGTTGAGGAAACTGAGGCAGAGAGAGGATAAAAGGCTTTTCCAGCTAGTAAATTTCTGAAGCTGGATTTGAACTCAAACCTTCCTGTCTTCAAATCCAGTCTTCTATCCTCTGGGCTACCTAGCAAATTGTTAAAGTGGTGGAAATGTGTCTCAGTCCTTTCTCCTTTTTTAAGCCCCAAATCAAATCCTTCTTCTAGTGAACTCCTCTATTGATTATGTTATCTTGCATATATCTTATTTGTACATAGTTGTCTGTATAGTTTTTCCTACTAGACTGGAAGCTCCCTGAGAGCAAGGACTGTTTCTTTTCTTGCTTTGTATCTCCAGTTTTTAGAATACTGTCTAGCAATGATGAGGATATTTAGTTGTTTCAATTGTGTCTATCTCTTTGTGACCCTATTTTTTGAGGATTTTCATGGCAATGATCCTCGAGTGGTTTGCCATGTAACTTGCCCAAGATCACATAGTAGTAAGGATCTGAGGTCAGATTTGAACTTAGGTCTTTCTGACTCTGGGTCTGTGAAAAGTATGAGAGAATTAATGTAGTGCCCCTCACAAGATTATTTGTATTTTAAAAGAGGAACTGGAGTGTATATATACAGTATATAGAGTTTCATATCCATTGTCTATCACTTTTTCAAAGAGATATCTTTTTTGTTGGGAGAGGTCACTTATGATCATTGAAACCACATAGTTCTTAGTTTTAATTATCTTATCCCATTGAAGCTTTAGTCATGAATATTGTTTTCCTGGTTCTGCTTACTTTGCTCTGAAGCATTTCATATGTTTCCCCTTGAAAAACAATGGTTTTTTTAAAAAATAAATTTTTGTGATCTTTTGTCTTTTGTATGTCTCTAAAATTTCTCCTTCTATTCTTCCCTCCTCCAGAATGTCATTTCATATAACAAATAATATTTTAAAGCAAAAAAAGAAGAGAAACAATATTTTTAAAGGAAAAAAGAAGGAAACATCAACAAAACTGATTGGTACATAGAAAAAAATCTAAAAACATGTGCAAAGTAGCCCACTCATCTTTGCAAAGGAATGGGATAGAGGCAGGAGTGAGCTAGTAAATATTTAACAACCAGGTCTCTCAAAAGCACAAAATACACTTAAGCTTAATCTTTATTCCTAACACTTTCTCCAAAATTTCTTAAGTCTAGACAATCAATAAAACAATAAAGGTAAAAATGCTCACTCTGAAAATTTAACAATCTCTTACAAGCTTATATGAGCTGGCATCAGGACATGCCTGGGTAAGGGTATCATCTTCTATTTCTTCTTTGGAACCATATGTGTTCTTTGTCATTTTGAATCATTCGCTTTATTTTTTTAAGTTTTTTTGCAAGGCAATGGGGTTAAGTTACTTGCCCAAGATCACATAAGTAGGTAATTACTAAGTGAACCAATCCTCTAACAAGCTGGGAGTAGATATCTTCACAGTGCTTTCTCCAAACCAATCTGGACCAACTTAACAAGGATTTATTTATGAAGTTACTACTATGTATAGGGTATTGTGATAGATATTGGGTTTACAAAGACAAAAACAAACCAAAACAATCCATGTTCTTAAGGTAAGAGATAACTTGGTATAGATAGTGGATTGATAGAGACTTGGGCCTTGGAATTAGCAGGACCTGGCTTCAAGTTCCAATTCTGATATATTATGGCAGCATCATTGAGGACAAGTCTCTTAAGAATTTGTTGTTTAGTTGCTTTTCAGTTATGTTTGACTCTTTGCAAACCTTTTTGGGGTTTTCTTGCCAAGATACTGGAGTGGTTTTATTCTTCAACTTATTTTACAGATGAGGAAACCAAGGCACACAGGGTTAAGCGACTTGCCCAAGGTCACATAGAGTAAATATCTGAGGCCAGAAGTCAGTTATAGAATACTCTAGACAATTCTAAAGGAGGAATCATAGACTTACATTGGTAGAGAGTAAGTATATAATCTATAATATTAAGAGTTCTGTATAATAATGAAATCATAGGTCCAGTCTCTCTCTGTCTCTCTCTGTCTCTCTGTCTCTGTCTGTGTGTGTGTGTGTGTGTGTGTGTGTGTGTGTGTGTGTGTGTGTGTGTGTGATTTGAGAAGGAAAACACTAACAATTAGGGGAATTGGGAGAAGCTTCTCACATGGAAGTGGCAGGTGAGCTAAACCTGGAAAGAAGCAAGGGATTCCAAGAAGTAGCGATAAAGAAGGAGAGAACCATGAGGAAAGGTTTGGAGGTATGAGAAATACCTTTCTTGGGGAACAGTAAGCAGATCATTTTGTCTGGAACATAGAGAATGTAGAGGGAAATAATGTATAATGTTCCTGGAAGGTAGGCAGCACCAGATTATGGTGCCAAGCGGAGGAGTTTGTCTTTTTCCCCATAGACCATAGGAAGTCCAGAAGTTTTCTGAACAGGACCTGACTTCAGAATCATCCTTTAGGAAGAAAGGAAGGTGGGGGTCTGGGGCTTTAGGATAATAAAATTTAGAATCAGGAAGCCCCTTTGAAATCATTTATTTAATGATATTGATGTTATTAAATAGTTGGAAGCTTGCAAAGTGCTGCATAATTTCATTCTAACCTAGCAACAACTTTTTGAGAAGGGTATTGCAGATATTATCATCTCCATTTTACTGATAAAGAAACTCAGAAAGGCTAAGGGAGATGACCATGGTCATAAAATTAGTGGGGGGGTGAATCTAGCCCTTCCTGACTCCATTCCAGCACACCTCCTAGACAAACTGCTTATTTTACCACGGAGAAAGGCCCGGGGCAAAGTCAAGTCATTTCTTCAGGGTCACACTAGAGGAGCTGGTTCCCCGGACTCCAAACTTAGTGCACTTTTTTCATTACTCAATCAAAGGACTGGAAATGGTCACTATAGAAGTCCCAACAGTTCCACCGCAGTCAGAGAAGTAAGTAAGCACTGAGAGGTGACTCTGAACCTAGGTTCCAGCTCCCTAGTTTAAAGTTTGCAACATTTTTTTGTCTGCAAGAGAACAATATTGGTACTCCCTACCTCAAGGGGTGGGGGGGCAGGGGAGTTACAATTGCTACCTCACCAGTGGGATTGGAAAGCTTTCCAGGCTCAGATGAGATGGGGCCCAAGTCTTCTCCTTGGACCTTCCGGCACCTGGGTCCCAGGTTCAGACTTTCAGGTCACTGGCAAGTGAATTCACCTCAAGTGATCTCACAACGCCTTCAAAGTCTTTCCGTCCAGTTGGGCCAGAGGAATGGGAGTGGGTGCTTCCCCTGGGGGAGTGGGCTGCGGAGCTGGGGCTTAGCTGCAAGCTTGGGGGGTCGCCCCTCTCCGGGGCACCCTTTCCCCTCCGGCCTGCCGGAAGTTTTCCTTTGCTTTGTTGGCTTGGGACGTGACTGACCCACCCAGTGCCAGGGCTGAGGGGCCGGCGGGGGAGAGGAGGGGCGGCCCGGCTGAGCCCCAGCGCCTCTTATCTCGGCAAAGTCTCCGCGCTGTCTCGCTGGCCCGGCCTCCCAGTCTGGCCTGGTTTCCCGCGTCGGCCAACAGGCTCCGGCCGGTGCGCCTGGGAGGGGGTGCGGAGCAGAAGGGGGTGCGGGTGGAGGGGGAGATGGGGGGTGGGAGCCACGGGGCGCCGTCCAGGGGCAAGGCATCCCAGGCGCTCCGGCCGGCTGGGGTGCGGGGAGGACAGGAGGTCGGGAGCCTGCCACCTGGGCCGGGGGTGCGTGTCCGGCTGTGTCAGAGCTGGGGTGGGGGGCGGCACTGGCCTAAGGGGGGTGAGAGAGCGCAGGGGAAGGAGCCCAGAGAAGGGGGAAGCTGCCAGGCTGGGCTGGGGGAAGGAGGGGAAAGGAGCCCGCTCCAGTGCCCCAGGCGGGCAGAGATGGCCGAGTCCCACCTCGGCCCAGGGGAGCTGCAGCCTCCCAAGGCCAGGGTTAATGTTTAACCCCGTAGTGGGCAGAGCCTTGCCAGGAGGGTGGATTTGAGCTGCTTTGTCCGGGCTTTGGCTGGAAGCAGCCAGAACTCTCCCTGGGGGCGGGGGGGGGGGGGGTATGAACGTGGGCATTACCCTGACTCCCCGCACTCCGGTCTGGTCTATGAAATCAGGTTCAGAGAATGTGAGAGCTGGAAAGGGCCTCAGCCGTCATCTAGTCGAACCCTTTCTTTTTTACTGAGGAGAACCTGAGGCTGAGAAAAGGAGTGAGCAGCCCAAGAGTTCACAGCAGGTTGGAGCAGAAACCAGCAGGTGGAGGCTGAGCGCTTAGCCACAGGAGCTCTCCTGTAAGGAACTTTGCTTCAGCATCTCCTCCTTGCCAAGGCTCTGTACTAGGGTGCAGATGAAAAGATGATAAAACACAGTTGATCTTTTCCCCAGGAGGAAAAGGGGGAGAAGGATTGCCTGCATTGGGGGGACAGGGTTTGGTTGGTGGAACAAGACTAGAACCTTTAGGCAAACTTCAGGTAGAATTTTAAAACACACACAACACACAGAGACACAGACACAGAAACACAGACACACAGACACACACACAGACACACACAGACACACACACACACAAACACACACACACACACATACACACACACACACACACACACACACACACACACACACACACAGGATTTAGGCAGGAAGGCTCCTCAAAACCAAGTCCCTATCATCCTCTCAAGTATATATACCTATTATCCTCCTTGATGTAGTTATTTGGTTACATGGTCATTACATCTCAAGCACCTTCTCTTCTGTCCCCTTCATTTAACACAGAATTGGTGAGAAATTACTATTTGTTGAATGTAAAATGTCCTGAATTACCTGGTGGGGATTTTTCTTGTTATGGCTGGCACTCTCTTCACCAGTGTATATTACAACCCTTTAGACAACTCAGACAATCTAATGAGGTGATGAGGCTAAAAACGTCTTCACCTGGTGGCTCATCCTCAGAATTGAATTTGGCTGATCTTTGGGCTCCAGAAATACAATCTTTGGTGTAGGTGGCATAATCAAAAGAGCAATGACTTTGCATCAAAAAACTTTGCCTATTAGACTAGTATTGTTTCCATTCTGTGTGATCTCAGACAAGTCACCTATTTTTCCTGTGTCCACATTATGCCAAAGGACAGAATAATAACAACAATAATGATAAACAGAAGATCACTACTGAACTCTCCATCAATGAGCAAAGTCTTATGGAAACTGACTTTGAACCCATGGCTACATAATTATATATAACAAGGCTTGCAAAGCATAATAGAGTAATAATTCTGCCTTACAATCATAGGTTAGTTGGAGAGCTACAAGTGAAATAAGGGGGTCCTAAATTCTACACAAGCCTTTTAATTATAATAATCCCCACACACATAGAGCTTTACCATCCCACCTCAGAATTCATTATCCTCCCAAAACCTTCCCAACTTCTAACTTCTTTACTTCTTTTGACACTTCTCTCTTTTCAGTCATGCAATCACAAAAGTTCAGTCATCTTTGATACTTCCCATCCCTCATTCCACATATCAAAACAACTGGTCAATTGGCAAATCTAGGACAGTAGAACAAGCTCTAGCTCTGAGGTCAGAGGGTCTAGATAAAAATGATGAACCTGATGCTTGCTATCTGGTAGGTGACTTCAGACAAGTCATTTGGCATTGCTGGGCCTCAATTTCCTCATCTATAAAATGAAGGAGTCAGACTAGATGCCTTCAGAAATCTCTTCTAGATCTACGATCCTATGGATTGTTGTTGCAAAATATTTCTAGAATCTACTTTTTTATTCTCCCATTGTAACCAGCCCCTAAATTCAGTTCTTTATCTCTTCTCATCTAGACTATTATAATAGTTTTCTTTTTTTTAAAAAAGATTTTATTTATTTTGGGTTTTACAATTTTCCCTCTAATCTTACTTCCCTCCCCCCACAGAAGGCAATTTGCCAGTCTTTACATTGTTTTCATGGTATATATTGATGCAAATTGAATGTGATGAGAGAGAAATCATATCCTTAAGGAAGAAACATAAAGTATAAGAGATAACAAGATCAGACAATAAGATATCAGCTTTTTAAAAAATTAAAGGTAATAGTCCTTGGTCTTTGTTCAAAGTCTACAGTTCTTTCTCTGGATACAGATGGTATTCTCCATCAAAGACAGCCCCAAATTGTCCCTGATAGTTGCACTGATGGAATGAGCAAGTCCATCAAGGTTGATCATCACTCCCATGTTGCTGTTAGGGTGTACAGTGTTTTTCTGGTTCTGCTTATCTCTCTCAACATCAGTTCATGCAAACACCTTCAGCCTTCCTTGAATTCCTGTCCCTCCTGGTTTCTAATAGAATATACTATAATAGTTTTCTAATCTTCATTTGTACTACCTCTTTAGTCCCTTCTAATTCTTTACTGCTGACCTCCCTGAGTACTATTATTAAGGTATTTCTCTGTTTGCATCATTTTTCTGCTCAAAACTCTTCACTGACTCCCCATTGCTCACTGAATAAATCATGAGCTGTTAATTCTGGCATTGCCAACACTCCTCAACAGATCTAACCTATCGTCTTCAGCTTATACAATTTCCCTTCACCATATACTATGTACTACATTAGATCTGAGTTTATTACTTTTCATTTCTTCCTCTCATATATCTCTTTGCCTTTGGTCATGCCTGGAACAGATGCTTTTCCTCCTCCATCTTTCCCTTTGAGGCCCAATTCATACCCCATTTCCTCTATAAACTCTTCTTTGGCACCTTCTCAGAGAAAGTGATTTTTTTTCTTCTGTAGATTTCTCATAACACTTGCTTCCCTAATACCATGATTACTTCATGGTATTGAAGTAGTAGACAGAGAGATCTGGCCTGGAAAAACCTGATTTCAAGTTTTACCTGTGCACATAAAGGTTTATGTGATTCTATGCAGTTGACTTTAACTTTTCAGTGTTCTAGGTTGTAGAAAATGCCTACCTTCATTGTCAGAGGATATTTCCCCAGGTGGAATTCCTTATGCCAATGAAATCGAAGTTCCAGTCTTTCCCTATTTCCTATCTTTCTCCACATTGTATTTAATAAACCAGTTCTGCCTTTGTAAAGGAGGGGGAGTTATTTTTGTTTGAACCTAGTATTTAGTTATGTGAAAATTCTCTCCATCAATACATTGAGGAATGAAGAAGTAAAAGAAACAAAAATATATCCATAAAAAAATTAAAGGAAAAAAACCCAGAGGATTTAAAATCTTAAAGTGTTACTTAGAACATTGAAGAGTTAAGTGACTTGCCCATAGTCACACTGCTGTTAAATGTCAAAGACAAATTTCAAATAGATCTTCCTGATTTCTAGGTCTGCCTTCTAGTCTTTGTATCATCAATGCATCTCAAGTCATACATAACGATAAGGGGGATGGGGAATGGGCCTCTGCTTTCATTAAGATTGTAAATTTAGAGCTTGAGATTTAGAACTTAAAGGTCATAGTGTCCAATCTCCTCATTTTCTAGGTGAGCAGAGAAGCTGTGTCTTGCCCAGCTATTAAGTGGACTCTGGTTTTCATGACACCAAGTCCAGAGCTCTAACACAGTGTTCTACCTCTCAATAGGAACTTTAGGAAGAGGAAATTCCCTCTGCCAATGCAGATCATCATATTCTCTGCAACTTATAGTCTGATAGAGTTGACTAGAATAGTGGGATCAAACTCAAGTAGAAAGGGGATGCTAAACCATAAATAAGGAATCTAAGACCTTGTTCATCCACTAAACCCTGCTGCCTCTCATTAGATAGTTGGTATTTAATAAATGTTTGCTGATGTGAATTAAATTCACAATAATAAATAAAAGGTTTTTTCTTGTAACAATTCTGTGAAATAGATATATAAATTCTTAATAATAATTGAGAATAGAATAGTAATGGAAATTTTAAAATTTAATTAGAATTGAGACAATGAAGTTTTTCCCACATTAATCTCAGAAGGCTTCCTCAAAGAGAGAAGAAAGAGGCCCCTTTCAGTAATTTATCATCTTGAGATGATTCAATGTAAGCCAGAGACTACTGTTTTTTTAATTGACTTTTTTTACTTTTTCCAATTACATACTATGACAGTTTTTCAATATTCATCCATTTGCAAATTTATAAGTTATACATTTTTCTACCACTCTCCCTTCCCTGCTCACTCTTCTTGGTGGCAAACAGTCTGGTAAAAGTTGTACATGTACATTTGTGTTTAACATATTAAAATTTCAGTCATTTTGTATAAAAGGAATTAGGATTAAGGGGAAAGAAAGACAATCATGATATTGGAAGAAAAAACACAAGAGAAACTTTTAAAAAGTAAACAGAGTATGCATTCAGATTCCATGAGTTTTTTTTTTCCCTCTGGATGTGGATGACATTGTCCATAACAGGTCTCTCTCTGGCTTGTCCTTGATCTCTGAACTGCTGAGAGCAGCTACATTCATCATAGTTGATCAATTCACATTGTTTTTGTTAAGGTGTAAAATGTTCTCTTGGTTCTGTTCCCTTGGCTTAACATCAGTTCATGTAATTCTTTCCATGATTCTCTAAAGTCCTACCCAGAGATCACTGTTGAGAGCTGCTCAGAGTTGTGTAGAAAAGCATAAAAAAATCTTAAATTTGAAATCAGGAACCAGGGTCATGCTTCTGTCTCTTACAAACATAGGCAAATTATTTGATTTCTAGGTACTGCCCTTCGTTGTTGTTTCAGTCATGTTCAACTTTTGTGATCCCATTTAGAATTTTCTTGGCAAAGATGCTAAAGTGGTTTGTCTTCCCTTCTACTCTTTGTCTTCTTGGGAGGCTGAGGAAGAGAGTGATGGGAGAGAAGAGGTATTAGACTGACCACCAAACTGAAGGTCTACAGAACCATTGTGATGACCTCATAGCTGTATGCCTGTGAAACTTGGACAATCTACCGGCACCATGTCTGGAAACCGAGTCACTTCCATTTAAATTGTCTTAGGAAGATTTTGAAGATCACCTGGCAGAAGATACCAGACACTGAGGTACTTTCTTGAGTCAAACTGCCTAGCATTCCCACATAACTACAGAGAGTGCAACTATCTTGGGTTGGCCATGTTGTTAGAATGCTAGAAGTAGGCTTGCCAAAAATACTATTCTAGGGAGAATTCACATAGGACAAGCACTCACAAAGAGATCAGAAGGAGTGATACAGGGACACCCTGAAGATTTCATTGAAGAACTTTAGAATTGATTGTACATCATGGGAGACTCTGGCACAGAACCACCCAGCATGGCGTGCCCTCATCAATGAGGGTGCTGGGCTCTGTTAGCAAGGGAGAATTGAAGGAACTCAAAGGAAATGTGATATAGCTAAATTTAGAGTAAGCTTGGACTCTTTGTGCCTTACCTGTGGTAGAGCATTTTGAGCTCATATTGGTCTGATCAGCCACAGTTGGACTCACTGTAATTTGTCTCAAACATAGTGATGTTATTTTGGTCTTCTTTGATAACAAAGGATAAGAACTAACCAACCAATAGAGGAAGAAACTGAGGTAAACAGAGTTAAATGACTTGCTCAGAGTCACACAACTAGGAAGGGTCTGAGGCCAAATTTGAACTTAAGAAGATGAGCCTTCCTGATTCTAAACTCAGTGGTGTATCCACTACATCACCTCTAGCTACCCCTTTCACCAAAAATAAAATGAGGAGACTTAAACAATGGACTCCTAGTTTCAAAATTCTGCAATGCTTCCCTTTAGAATCAACAGTAGACTGAATGTTATACATCAGCCCATTTGAATATCCTCTTTTCTCTATCAGTTCTAGGGACTAGATCCTGAGCTTTAACCCTTGTTATTAATATTTGATCACCATAAAAAGACAACTTTCCAGTCTGGAATCAATTTTCACAATATTATCCTTTACCACCATAATTAAACATTCATACCCAACTTTTCTTTTATATTGATCAAATCCTCTTATTTGAAGAGGTATATTTGATACCCTAACCTATTCTCTACTTTGCCAAATCCTCCTTACCTAAGAATACCCATCTCTCTGTAACCTCAGCAATCCAGTCTAAAGTAGCAACTCCCTCTTCCGAGCTCTTGAACCTTATTCTTTCTGGACCATCCAATCATTAGGTACTTCATGTATACTTTCTTGTATTGCTATTTTTTCCTCTATTCTTTCTCCATTTAGATCATAAGCTCCTTGAAGGCAAATGTCCTTTCTTGCACCTCTCTCTTCACATTTTCCTATAGTACTTTTATCTTGACCTTTCTCTATTTTACACTTATCACATTTTTATTTTAAGTTATTTGTTGTTTTACATGTTGTATACCTTCCCTACTCCCCAAACAATTGACCCTTCCACCTTCTTTTGTTTGTTTTGTGAAACAATTGGGGGTTAAGGGACTTGCTGAGGGTTACATAATTTGTGTCAAATGTCTCATGTCAAATTTGAACTCAGGTCTTCCTGACTTGAGGGCCAGTGCTTCATCCACTGCATGTAGCTGTCCCTACTCTTTTTAAAAAATAATATTTTTAAAAGTATTTAGCAACCTGGCACATACTAGGTAGTAAAACAATATCCATTTCTTCCTCTTTGTTCTCTATAGAACTCTCCTCTTTTGGCAGTTGTACTGGGTTTGATTTTGAGAAATTTCTCTCTAGTATCAGGTATGGCTTGTGTTTGTCCCAACCCATAAGTCTCACTGTGAAAACCTACTGTTTTGACTCATTTTTAACTCTCCCCTGAGGGTATTCTTTTCATCTGAAATCAATGTTATTAACAAATATTTGAACACAAATCCTATTTATTACAAAGCATACAATAAACAGAAATGATCTCATACCCCAATCAAGGCAGCAGGGGACAAATTTCCTTGCACCAATAGAAGTCTCAATAGCTTGAATGGCAGAGGAAAGACTGTCTCTGTGAGTTCTAGTTTATAAATTCAGTGTATCCAGATGCCCTCTTTTCTCTAGTTTCCCAGTTCCAGGGGGCTTGCTTCTACATCTGCATGACTGTTTTGTTTGCATTTTGCCCAGCAGAGTCAAAGTTAAAAGTAGAATTTCTACAATTCTTAGCTTAGGTATCCCGACAGTCAATGCTTTTGCTGCTACTTCTCTTTCTGTTATCATCCAAAAATATTCCTGGGAATGGATTGCATCTTTCCAACTCATAAATTTCTCCTCTTCTCCATTTGGTGACTATACATGCTCACTCTATGAAATTAAAAGGAAGCAAGTATTTTCTTTTTAACATGTTCACTGTAACACTCATGGTATTGTATCCCAGCATATCTCAGAGCACCAATAGAAACTCAGCAATATCTATTTGTTAATTTATCCACCTGAAAAACTCAGAGCTGAGTTTCTGATGAAATGAAAAAGATTTATTAAAGCTTTAAGTTTTGTGGTATAGAGTTTAAAAGTAGATTTTTAACTGATTCAAGTCTGATATCACAAAGAGAAAAACTGACATAATTTCCTCTTTTGATCATGGTAGATTAGTTTAGATTAATATCCTTTTAAAAAGCTTTCACTTTTCTATCAGTGCAATCATTCAAATCAAACTGCTGAAAGAAAGGACATCTGGCCAGGAGAATATTTTCAGTTGCTTTTCAGGTCCAGTGAGTGATTTTTCTTGAAAAGATAAATTAGAACCCTATTAGTTAGAAAATTTCCAAGCCCTGATTGATAGAACTCCCAATAATTCAGCCCAGCAATTCTAGGTCCTAGATAATCTGGCTCCACAAATCTGATGATAATGAAATGAACATTACCAGAATTGGTGTTGGAAGTGAAAAAAAAAAGTAGAAAACAGAAGCAGTAAAATATGAAATCCTTCAAGTTCCAGGAAAATTTGAAAAGGAAGAGTTCCCTACAACATAGCCAAGACCCTCCTACTTTTTGTTGTTGAGTCCATTCAGTCATGTCTGACTCTTCATGACCCCATTTGGGGTTTTATTGGCAAAGATACTGGAAAGTTTGCCATTTCCTTTTCCAGCTCATTTGACAGGGAGGAACTGAAAGAAACATGGTGAAGTGACTTGTCCAGGGTCACACAGCTAGTGAATTTCTGAGGCCACATATGAACTCATGAAGATGAATCTCTCTATCCATTGCACCACTTAGCTGCTCTCCTACTTTTTATAATGGCAGAAATCAAAATTTCCTCAGAAATGAGTTGAACCAAATCCCAGTTAACTAAATATATCCCCATTACTTTGACTGCCCCGCATCCCTATGGATTTGGGTTTAACAGCCAATCTCCAATACATGTGTATAAATTCTTTGAGGGCAGGGACTATTTGATTTGTATCTTTGTACTTCTAGGACCTTGTGGTACAGCACCTGAGACAAGTGGGCTCTTAATAAACCCATATTAATTGGTTAACTGCTCTCTTTTCAATGGTTAAGAAAATTGAGGTTCAAAGATTAAAGTAACTTGACTATTGTCACTTTAACTTTACCTGAAGGGATTCAAACCCAGATCTTTCCTGACTCGGAGGATCTTACAAGCACAACAGAAGAGGGATAAGACTTGTTCAGTTTAGACCCAGAGAGCAGTTGAGTGGCTCCGTGGTGCAGAGTGCCAGGCTGGAGTCAAGAAATATTGAGCTCAAATCTGACTTCAGATTCAGAGACTTTAGAGATCATAAGCTTTTTGAGACAAGAGATTTTGTTTTTTGTATTTGTACCCTCACTGTCTAGCATCAGGAGGGGAACAAAGAGCACTTAATAAATTTTTAGATTGAGTCAATTAGTTCATTTTCCATACAATTTGTCTCTGTACCCCCATTGCCTAATAGCGCCTTGCAGAAAAAGAGGAACTCTAAAAATGCTGCTTGAATTGAATTTAATAAGCAAGTGCCTAAAGCCTGGAGAGAGACTGAGACAGACAAAGAGACAGACAGGAGGGGAAAGAGAGAGACAAAGACTGAGACAGAGAGAGAGAGAGAGAGAGAGAGAGAGAGAGAGAGAGAGAGAGAGAGAGAGAGAGATGGAGCAGAGGGAGAAAGAGAAACAGAGAGAAGGAGAGAGACAAAGAGACAGAGACAGAGGGAGAGAGACAGAGAGAGGTAGAGAAAGAGAGACAAGGAAAGAGATAGAGAGACAGGAGAGAGAGTCAGAAAAAGAGAAAGAGACAAGGAAAGAGAGATAGAGAGACAGTCAGAGAGAGAGGGAGAGATAGAGACAGAGACAGAGAGAAGCAGGGAGAAGGAGACAGAGGGAGAAAGAGACAGGGAGAAAGGCAGAAAGAGAGAGACAGAGACAGGGGAATGATTTGCCCAAAGGCACATGAAGTAAGTGGCAAAGGCCAGGTCAAACCTAGGGCTTGAGACTGATTCCAGCTGGCTCTTTCCATTGAACCATGATGTCCACCCTCCCACCCTGATCTCACACACTCATACCCAGACCTAGATTCTCAGCCATATATGTCTAAGGGCGCACCTCACCCTCATACCCATCCCAGCATACACTCCCACGCATGCACACCCCCAAACACACTCATGGTCAGTCTTTGCAGTCTTCCTTTACCCAAGGCAGCTCAGGGCCCTCCTGGGAAAATGAAAACACCATGGTTACCGAGACAACTGAGTCCCTTCCCACCCAGGGCTGCCCTGGCCGGCTGCAGAGAGCAGCCCCGGCCTGTAGCCAAAGCACTTACAGTGCCTCTAAACTGTTTAGAGAGCTTTAGTAAAATATTTGAAATACCAACTTCCCCAGGCCTGCTAGGGGGATGAGGGTGGGTGGGGCTGAGAGCAAATCCTCCAGCGGGAGAATGCTTCCCCACCCCCCGGTCTCCAGGCCCCACATGGGGACTAGGGAGGCCCTGGGCTGGAGTCCCAAGCTGCCAACCCTCTCATATGGAAACCCATCCAGCCAGAGCCACTGTTGTCATTGGATAATGACTTTTCAGAGAATCTTGGAGCTGTTATTGACTTCAGAGATCATTTAACCCACCCTCCTCATTCAATGGAGAGAAGTCGAGGTCACAGAGCTCTGCAACCCCCACCCCTTCTCTCCTTTCCTTTCCTCCCCTATAGACGTCTCCCTGCCACATGAATGGATTCTTATTTCTTTTGAAGTAGGGTTGGATGCAACATTTCAGTATTTGGGGGTAAGAGGAGTTAGAGGGAAGGGCTAAATCTTTTAATCTCTTTCCCTCTCTTCTAAGAAGCAAAATGCAAAGGGAGAGACAGGTTTGTGACAGTGGCCCCATCCCTCCTCTCCCATCTCCAGAACCCGTGTGGGTGTGGCCCCAATAGGAGCAGAAGCCCTGACATCGTAGTCGCACATGGATACAACGGAGGCAAGCAACTCAAACAAATTCCTCCTGGTAATCAACTCCAGATGCCATAACCACTATTTACTTTCTTTGCTTCAAGAGCTGAGTATGACATTGGAAATACTTTCTGGCACCAGACAGGCCGCTGTGGAAATTTTTTTTGGGGGGGGAGGAGGAAAATCTTTATTGAAGTATTTCGTGACACAAACACCAGCTAATTGATTTCCTTATTAGTAGCAGATTGTTCTCTGTGCCTCTGCTCCCACCCAACCTTAAAGAAGAAAGGGTTGGAAAATCAGTCCCATCCAGGAATCCTGTGCCAAGTTTCCCCCTCAAGATTTCCCCCTGCTCCCCAAACCAACCCAGCATTCAACATCAGACAGCCACCAGAGATTTCCTGAGAAACACAAAGGTTCCACCTCTCTCACCCCAGGAAAAACGAAAAGTTTTGTTTCTCCCATCCATAGCCACTAGTCAACCTTCATGATACCTTGATTTCAGAACCCTACCTCAAAATAAAAATAGCATCTCTCACCCACTTAAATGAGAGAAATTGTACCATTTTCCTATAGCTTCAAGTGTTGATTTCTGTTATAAGAGAAGTCCTCCTAGGAGGGACACTTTTAAAAGCCATTCTCAGCTATGACAGTCTCAGTATGAATGACTTTTATTTTATTTATTTTATTAAGGTTTTTGCAAGGCAAATGGGGTTAAGTGGCTTGCCCAAGGCCACACAGCTAGGTAATTATTAAGTGTCTGAGACTGGATTTGAACCCAGGTACTCCTGACTCCAGGGCCAGTGCTTTATCCACTGTGCCACCTAGCTGCCCCTGTGAATGACTTTTAAATTATTTCCTGAGAGTAATTTTGAATGAGATGAGGAAGAGCAGACAGACAGAGGATATACTACTAGGGAAGACTCTTGTTAGAGGGGAGTGGGTTGGGATAGGATGAGGAAGTATTTTTGAAGACAGGAAAAAAAGAGGAGACTGGAAGTGGGAGTTAAGGTGTCAAAAGACAAATTTCACTCATTTCAGAGTTTTGCCTATGACCTGCCCTGCCCAACTATTTCTCTATAGTCAGTGGAAATTCAGAGATCTAGGGAGCTGAGTCAGAACCTCAACAAAGAAGAAATCACTGAGTCTAAATGCTCCCACAGGGCAAGGAGCAGAGGTCCCCATAGCTCAGTGCCCTCAGAGCAAATAAAGCTATGATCAAAGTGAGGGTGTCATGGTGAAGTAAGAATGCAATGAAGTTCTAGTCCATGAAGGTCAGAGAGCGACCAGAAAGAGTTTTTACAGGAGACAAAAGCAAAATAAACCATCAGAGATATTTGAGTATCTGCTATGTGCAAGTCACAATGAGAGATTCCAGTAAAAGAGAGGAAGCAATATGGTAGAATATAGTAGGAAAGGCATTGGAATTAAAATCAGAAGAGTTGGCGTGGAGATCAGTCTCTGATATTTATTAACTGTATATCCTTGGGCAAATATTTCAAATTTCTGAGTCTCAGTTCTCTCATCTGTAAAATGAAAGGGTTAGACTAAGTCATCTCTAGGGTATTTCTGAGTACTAAGAGTCTATGAATCCAAGACATCATCTCTGTTCTCATGGAGTTTGTAATTTAGGTCCAAGAAAAGACATCCTCTTGGGAAGCTGAATCAAGACCTGCCCTTGACTGCTAGGCAGACTGACAAGTACTTTTTATTTCTCATTGTGGGGATTGATAATGACATCAATATTACCATTGCTTTTATACAGGGAATGATGGTCCACTTTCTAAAGGCTGCTCAGAATCCTTGTGATTCTGAATTGTAAACTTCTTAGATCAAAACTTCTTTCCCTGACCACAAACCCTGCTCCCATCTATGTCAGTCCTACTCATCCTGTATCCCAAATGTATTCTTCCTTACCCCCCCCCATTGTGCCCTTTGGAACCCCTATTCTATTACCAAGTTATCCTTCATATTAGATCTGTACCCCCCCTTCTCAGAAATTTCTTTGAATACATTTCATACTTATTTAAATGTGAATATTCAACTTGTTTCCCTTTCCCCTATATTATCATGTAGGGATTGCTTTATTTTATCATTGTGTCTCTAGTGCCTAGTAACACTCAATCACTGTTTTTTTTCTTTTAAATCAAAGATGACAATAGAAAAACTCATGAATAATTGACACATGAGCAATTCTAGCAATAAACTGCTATGGGAATTTGGAGGGGAAGATCACACAATTTTTGAGTAGTCATGGAAGGCTTCTGAGAGTAAGTAGGACTAATGGGAAGGGCATCTTAGAATCATATGACTCAAAGCAAAAAAGGGTGAAAAGTGAAGGGCATTGTCAGCAGATGAGTAGATTAGTGTGACTGGGGGGAGAATCCTTATAGGAAAGTGATACTCAGTAGAGCTGGAAAGAATTTAGAAATTTAGAAAGAATTGTGAAGAATTTAGAATACCAGGCTAAGGAGTTTTCATTTTGTCCAGTACACATTGGGGAGTCATTAGGAATCCTTTAGTAAGGATTAAGGGTAGAATAACAACAAGAAAAACAATAAGACCGCTAAATACATTCCCTTACAAGGGATTGGATACTCAATTGAAGCATCAAACAAATATGGAAATAAATTCAAGTCACCTGGTCAGGGTGAATTCCATTCCAGGCTAATAAAAGAACTTGTCCATATAATTGCTAAAATATTGCCAGTGATTTCTGAGAAATCATGGAAAATGGGAAAGGTGCCCTAGGACTAGAAAAAGGTGAATATTATCCCAATTTTTTTAAATGGGAAGAAAAGAGGTAAATATTTCAAACTCTTGGCTGATGATCTTAATGTCAATCTAAGGGAAAATGCTAAAATAGATTTTTGAAAGGAGTGTTGAGCATCTAGAAAGGAAAAGATGGATCACTAATGAAAATGGATACTGCCAGATTAGCCTCTTTTTTCTTTGTTGACAGTTACAAGGCCTGTAGATTAGGGGAATGTAGCAAACACTATTCTCCTGAATTTTTGTGAAACATTTCATAAATTCTATCAGAATACCCTTAGTGAAAACAAGTAGATGTGATACTCATATAGTTTAAGTGGCTTCAGAACTGGTTGAATGATTGGACACAAATAATGGTGGTTAATGGACTGATATCTACACTGAAATTCTATTGAAAAGTCATGGTGTTTTGTCTTTGATCCTGTTCTAATCAACACACTTATCAATGATTTGGATGAAGGCACAGATGGAATGATTTGTGAATCTTTAGAAAGGAAAGCAATGCTTGTTACATGTAAATATAGATTCATCAAAATAGGTCCTTTTTGGGAAGGGTAATGAGACAGGTAAATTGGAAGAATCCTATAATTTAGTTAAAAACTTCATGAAGCAAAATATTTGACAGAATATCTCATTAATCTGGGAGAACCCATAGACATGTTGGACAGATATGGTAGATGATGATACAATTAAATGGGTTCAGAACTGGTTAAATGACTAGAGTCATTTAATTGAAGAGTATCTTTAATTTGTTAATGTCAACTTGGAAAGGAGGAGTTTCTTGAAGAGGACCTTGAGATCTGTCCTTGGCACAGTTTTCTCAATAACTTGAATAAAGGTAGCTAAGTAGTACGGTCTATAGAATATAGGCTCTAGAGTTAGGAAGACATGACTTTGAGTTCTCCCTTAAACATTTATTGACTATGTGATACTGGGTAAGTCATTTAATCTCATTCAGACTATTTTCTTAGATCTAAAGGAGAATTGATAATAGAATCTATTTCAGAGGGGTGTAAGAAGAATCAAATTACAAAATATAGGTATGGCAGTTAGAAAACTTACAAAGACTACATCTTTATTAGTAGTAAAATTAAAAGAACATAAATGGCACCCTTTTTAGGTTTGAATATGGCATGGAGTTAGAAGGTACAACATATTTTGTAGCTAGCAAATACTGATTAAATGACTAACACCAAAGAGTAGTCTTCAGTGGGTCAATGGTAGTCAGGATTCAACATGGTCTCATCAGGCCAGGACAATGGACTGAACTCAATAGAAATGAAGCAGAGACAAATGTAAAATTCTGCTGCTCAGTTCAAAAAGTCAGTTTCACAACTATATTATGAGGAAGTGTTGTTAGATAACAGTGATAAAAAACACATGGAAGTTTTAAAAGGACTGTTAGGTTCGCATGAGTCATCATTGTGAAGGTCAATATAGTATCATAAAATGGAGATGATAATTCTGTATGTTCTACTATTTTAGGAAGAATAGATACAAGTTAGAGAGCATCAAGAAGGGGGTAACATGGATGACTTGAAAACTGGAGACCATACTTTTGAAGGATGAATTGTACCTAACTAGAGATGGTTATTCTGGAAGAAAGAAGACCTGGGGAAATCTGACTTCAAAGGAGTTATCATGTAGAAGAGGCACTGAACTTATTCTACAGGCCCTAGAGGGTAGAGTTACTATGATTGCAGTGGGGGAAGTTATACAGAAACAGATTTAGGTTTCATATGAAGAAATTCTTTTTTTTAAGGTTTTATTTATTTTGAATTTTATAATTTTTCCCTAATCTTACTTCCCTCCCCCCCACCCCCCACAGAAGGCAATTTGCCAGTCTTTACATTGTTTCTATGGTATACATTGATCCAAATTGAATGTGATGAGAGAGAAATCATATCCTTAAGGAAGAAACATAAAGTATAAGAGATAGCAAGATCAGACAATAAGATATAAGGTTTTTTTCCTAAATTAAAGGTAATAGTCCTTGGTCTTTGTTCAAACTCCACAGTTCTTTCTCTGGATACAGATGGTATTCTCCATCGCAGACAGCCCAAAACTGTCCCTGACTGTTGCACTGATGGAATGGGCAAGTCCATCAAGGTTGATCACTGCCCCCATGTTGCTATTAGCGTGTACAGAGTTTTTTTGGTTCCAGTTTGCTAAGCCATTCCCCAATTGAAGGATATTTGCTTGATTTCCAATTCTTTGCCACCACAAACAGGGCTGCTATGAATATTTTTGTACAAGTGATGTTTTTACCCTTTTTCATCATCTCTTCAGGGTATAGACCCAGTAGTGGTATTGCTGGATCAAAGGATATGCACATTTTTGTTGCCCTTTGGGCATAGTTCCAAATTACTCTCCAGAAAGGTTGGATGAGTTCACAGCTCCACCAACAATGTATTAGTGTCCCAGATTTCCCACCACCCTTCCAACAATGATCATTATCCTTTCTGGTCATATTGGCCAGTCTGAGAGGTGTGAGGTGGTACCTCGGAGAAGCTTTAATTTGAATTTCTCTAATAAGTAATGATTTAGAGCAAATTTTCATATGTCTATGGATTTATTTGATCTCCCATATGAAGAAATTCTTAACAGCTCTCCAAGTAGAATGGTTTTCCTCTGGAGGGAATAGACTTCCCTTTAGTTCAAGTCTTTAACCAGGAATTGGATGATCATTTTTCAACACTGTTATAAAGGATATTCTTCATCAGTACTGGGTGAACATTAAGACATGGGTTCTAGGTGACGCAGAAGATAGAATATCCAGCCTATGGAAAGAAAGATCAGGGTTCAAATCTAGCCTCAAACATTTGCTAGCTATGTGACCCTGGGGAAGTCATTTTAGGCTATTTGTCTCAGTTTCCTCATATGTAAAATGATTTGGAGAAGGAAATGGTCAAACACTCCAGTGGTCCAAGATATTTGACCACATGGGAACAAGATGAAGTCAGAAACAAATGAAAATGGCTGAACAACAAAAAAAGAAAAATCTGAAATCCCAACTTTAAGAAACTTTGATTCTATTATTTTATAGTGTATATTTAATAGAGGATTAGTTTTGATGTCAGAATTTCTAAAAATTCAAATCTTGGATTTCCTTTATGACCTTGGGCAATTCATATAACTTATCTGGGTGTTGGTTTCTTCATCTGAGAACTAGACAATGTTTAAATTTCCTTCCAGCTCTAAATCTTATAAACTATGAATTTGTCTCTTCCAGCTCCTAGATTCAGGAGGAATCAGGGTAGAGCAAAAAAGAACATTCACTCTGGGGTCCAAATGAAATCCAAGTCTAACTGTGATGCTATTTATGCACATTTGGGCACTTATTTAATATCTTTGGCCTCCATTTCCTCACCCATAAAATGAGGGGATTGGACTAAAAACTTTGTGACCCCTTACAACTTTAGATTTAGGGTCCCTTGGTCCTATAAACTGTACTGAGGATGGATTTGGATGGTGAGGAGGAGTCTTAAAGCCAGGAAAGTTTCTTGGAGACTTAGCAGTAATTCAGGTATATTAAAGTTTTGAGACCTGCCAAGAATTCTAGGATTTGTAGTTTAGAGGGTCAAGGATTCCCTTGCCGTGCTGAGAATGATTTGACACTATAGCAGTATTTGAATCAGAAGGCAAACTTGAGTCATGCCTGAGAGTTCTTAGAAAGGACACACAGATTTAGAAAGAAAGGCACTAATTAGCTACAACAGTAGCTAGGAGACAGTGTCCCCAGTCCTTCCCAGGATGTGTGCAGAGCTGGAAAGTATTGGGGTCACCAGAGCAACAGGTCTGAAAAGGAAAAACTGTAAAGAAGGTTGAAGTGTACAGAGAAAGGAGGGTTGTCAAGGTGAATGATCAGGTCATAAGAGCATCTTGAAAGAGGGTGTGGACTCAAGTTCTCAAGGGTTGAGGGAAGTTTTCCCTAAAGGTTTCCTATTTCTCCTTCTACCTCTTCATGTGTCTCTCTACTAATATATTCTATTTATCTTTTTACCTAAATATTTCCTATATACTGATTTTTAGGGTACAAAGAAGCCAGAAGTTAGATGGAGATACATAAAACATTAAATTAGGGTAATCAGTGGAGCTAGGAATTGGTCCAGACATTCTGGAAAACTTTTGGAATTGTTTCCTGAAAGTTACCAAACTCTGCACAGACCCAGGTACTATACCTACATCTCAAAGAAATCAAAGAAAGAGGAAAAGGATCTATATGTATAAAAATGTCCTGTGGTAATTTTTTGGTGGTAGTTAGAAATTGAAAACCAAAGAGATGTCATTTTATTGGAGAATGGCCCAATGTTCTGTGGTAATTTTTTGGTGGTAGTTAGAAATTGAAAACCAGAGATGTCATTTTGTTGGAGAATGGCTCAACAAATTGGGTAGCAAGGTGACATAGTGACTAGAATACCTGATTTGGAGTCAGGAAGACCTTTGTTCAAATCCAACCTCAGACACTTATTATCTGTGTTATCCTGGGCTTAACTATAAAATGAGATGGAGAAGGAAATGGCCAGCTACTCTGGTATCTTTGCCAAGAACATCCCAAAAAGGGTCATGGAAAGTCAGATAAGACTGAAAAATAGATTGAAAGAATTGTGGTATATGAATATAATGGACTATTATTATGCTATAAAACAACAAAATGGACAATTTCAGTGGAAATTGAAAAGACCTCTGTGAAATGATGAAGAGTGAAGTGAATAGAACTAAAAGAATAATTTCTCCAAAGATAACAAAACAACTTTGATAGACTTTAGAACTCCAATCATTATAATGATAAACAGTAAGTAAAAAATAGGAAGTTGAAACATTCACTCACCTCCTCACAAAGAGGTATGAACTTAAAATGAAGAAAAAGGCATACATTTTCAGACATGGCTAATAGGAGAATTTGTTTTCCTGAACTATGTAGATAAGTATTGAAATCTTTACAATTTTTTTTTGCAAGGGTGATAGTGGTGGTGGTGGTATAAATTTGGGAAGAGATAGATGAAATTTTTAAATAAAAAAAATTAGGATGGCAAACCTCTCTGAAAATTAATAATTTTCCTAACTGGGTGTTCTGAGCTATTATGATTTTACTAATAATTTTTCCTCTGATTTAAACTCAGTAAGGCAGCAAAGAAAAGATCTTTGTAAACCTGAGGCTCATTATGTTGCCCCTAGGCTAAAAGTGAGCTAGCCCTTTTCATGAGATGAGTCTAAAAAAAATTTCCAAGCACCCAAGTGAGAATAGAAAGAGAGTTAGGTGAATCTAGGTGAGATATGTAAGGCCTCTGTGAACTAGGTTTTGCCCTTTATTGAATGGAGAAGGAGGCAGCAAGGACTGGGCACCTTCCTCATCATTACTTGCTGTTTATCTATTTTGAGTCTGTAGTGGTCTGGACAAAGTTGGTGGTTTTGGAGAAATATCATGGTATAATGGAAAGAGCACTTAATTTGGTCTCTTAAGTCTTATGCCTAAATCAGAATTCTTTAGTATACTGTGTGACCTTGGGTAGATTTCTTAAAGTCTGATTCAGTTTCTTTATAAGTAATTTAAAAATAGTGGAGATGAATTCTAAGGTCCCTTCTAGCTAGTTTTAATGTCTATTCCCCCAAGAAGGCTATTTCCTCTCACCCTTATCTATGTAACATTGTCCTTCCTTGCTATTTTATCCTTACTTCCAGTTTTGGCCCAATTTTTTGTCTCACATGGGAGCTATTCGCCTTAAAACCACCATGAATGACCAACATAACAGCACTATTTATTACTATTTTGAAATAGATCAGAATTTATAAGTTCTGATACTAAGGAGAAAGTATGGGTCACAAAACTACTCCCTTGTGAGGTGATGGAAAGGGTCCCGAAAAATTCAAATCTCTCCTCAGCCATATGTTGGAGACCTTCAGTCTCTTATTTTCTTCTGTAAAGTGAAGGAGATGAACCCCATCATTTCAGTTAGTCAATCAACAAGCTCTTACTAGGTGTTAGTCACAGTGCAGAAAATAAAAAGAGCTTAAATTCTAATGGGAGGAGACAACACATAAAAGGAAGTTGAACAGTGAGGGGTGTGGGTAGAAAGACAAAAGTGTGGACTGGGTATGGCAGAGGAAGACCCCAGTGCTAGAGATGGCTAGCCTGGGTGCTCCCTTTTTATTTAAAGGTTCTCAGAGAAACCATCCTATAACAGAGGACATGGAACTAGAAGGTTCTTCCAATGTGTGGATTCCAGGGCTAGAGTAAGGTTTCAGGCTGAAGAACTAGGGCAGAGGAAATCCAATGTGCAGCCTGGACAGGAATGAGGATTTCAAATGTCCTTTTCTGGCTCTAAATCTATGAATAGTGCAGCTGCTTCAGGCTTCAGCTTCCTTCTTTGCAAAGTTGGAGGGTATTTGATCCCTAAGGTCTTCCCAGTTTTAAAATCCTAAAATTCCATCCATAGAATTTCCAGAAGCAAGCTGATCTCCATTCTGTAAGGAAAGCCAGGCCTGAATCCTTTAAGCTAGGAAGACTCTGAGTAGCCCATCCTTTCCTCCTGGGTCTTTCACATAAGGCACACTTCATTAGATGACCTTTTCTTTCCCATTTCTCTTATTCTTCCCAAAATATGAGATCTTTTACAACTATCCCCATTCTGAAGTATTCATCTTACCCAGAAAGGAAATACCTCCAGCTATCTGTTGGAGACCCTCAGTCTCTTAGTTTCTTCATCTGTAAAGTGAGGAAGATGAACCCCATCATTTCAGTTAGTCAATTTTACAAGCTCTTACTAGGTGTTAGTCACAGTGCAGAGAATAAAAAGAGCTTAAATTCTAATGGGAGGCGACAACACATAAAAGGAAGTTGAACAGTGAGCATTGCCCAAAGTCCTCAAAACAATTCACTCAACCAACAGATGAATGTCCCACTAGCATTCTTTGCTTTTGATATTATCACACTTAAAAACCTACATTTAAATGCTATCCCCAGCAAATGAAAAACTGAAGACTGGAGAAAAATGAAAGTGGAGTAATTAAGGTCTCAAAAAAAACCCCTCTTAAATATGTAAAATGCTTAGGTTGTCTCTTCCTCCCCTTCTCTCAAAAGGTAACCTTGGATCACACACAGGCTGAGACCATACCTATAGTTAGTTGTGGGCAGCTACTGGACTGGATCTGCCAGGAATGACTAGAACCTGGAGTCTAGCTTGTTAGAAAGGCCTGGATGATCTCATAGGTCTAGTTAAGAATTATTTTTGTAAATGTCTCAGTCCCACTAGAAGATTATAAAGTCTTTGAAGATAATAGCTCCATTTTATTCTAATTTCATCTTAATCCTTTACCCTGGATCACCCCACCCCCAAACTTGTAACAATTCAACAAACATTTCTTAAAACCTACTGTGTCTAGGGTTTTAAAGACAAAAAATGAAACAGCCTTCCAAAGAGCTTTTGGTTTTGGGGGGAGAGGGCATTTTGTAGCTTTAAAGCTTTTTTTCCCTCTTGGGTTTTCATTTATATAGTTGAATATCTGTACTTCTCAAAGGGATGCTAAAATTATTCCTCTCTCCCCCCTAAATTAGAAAGAAAATAGGATAGCTATGTAGCACAATGGATAGAGAACCAATCCTAGAGTCAGAAGAACTTGAATTCAAATTTGAACTCAGACACTTACTAGCTGTGTGGCCCGGGGCAAGTCACTTAACTCAATTATCTCCAAAATGGAGGAAAAAAAGGAAGTTAAAATAATTAACAAACTTTTATTAAGTACTAAACTATATGTTAGACACTGTGTTAAACTCAAAAACAAGAAACAAAGACTGTGCTAAGAACAAAGACAAAAGTGAAACAGTCCTTGCCTTCAAGGACCTTACAATGGGGAAACACTATGTTTACATTTGAGCATATACAGATACACACACATACAGACAATGTCTAAAAACAAATATGAATTTTGTTTGTGAAAAAATCTGCATCTCCCCATTGTATCAACAGCCTCAGGATAGTACAAATGTCCTGAAAGGAGAAGATTTCTATACTTTGTCTTTAGAATAACTGATAAGGCACAAAAGTCCTAAGACAGGAGGGGGTTACTCCTCATGACCTAATGGAATTCCAGATAGCATCACTACCTTAGAGAATCTTAGAAAATATGGATATTAATCTATTTCTATTTGTTCTTTCTTAAAACCAAATTTTGGAGGTCAACACGTTAGCCTAATTCCTTTTTGTTCCTTTTTAAGACAAATTCTGGAGGTTAATACATATTAATTTAATTCTTTATTAAAATAAAACTCTGAAGATTAAATACATATACACATATACATATTTTTACTATTTATTTATATCTGTATAACCATGTCTAGATATATGTTGAGGGGAGGATGACAGTATAATAATTAGGTGAAGGGACTAGGAAAGGTTTCCTGAAGAAGGAAGAGCATGATTTGAATCTTGCTCCTTGTATAAGGAGGTGGAAATGAAGAGGGAATGCATTCCTGGCAGGGAGGACAGACATAGCAAAAACAGGGAAGCTGAAGATGAAGTGTGATATATATAAAATGGCAAGGTAAGACTAGTGTGGCTGGATCTCAGAGCTGCAGAAGAGGAATAAAGTATTTGGACTATTATAAATACCCAAATTAAATGCAAAGGACCTGTGAAGGAAGATACTAAGAAATAACTGATAAATAGAAGTATGTATAGAATGATTTTACATACATACATATATTTGTATCTAATGGTTACCTTTTTGAGGGTGTGAAGGAGGGAAGGAAAAAGAAAAAAGAAAAAAAGAAATTTACATGATAGCTTTATTATATACTTAAAAGGAATAGAAATTGCATATAATAGATTTACAATTTCATGTTCAATCTTTTTTATTATATCATATTATTTGCCTTCTTATTGAGTGGGTGAGAGGATGGAGGGAGAGAATTTGAAACTCGAAGTTTTAAAAATTAATATTAAAATAAATAAAGTATATTAACTTTTTTAAAGCAAGCATCAAGGAATTTTTTCAATATCACGCAACAAAAAGAGCTGATTTTTGATCCTAGAGAGTCAATAGAGAGATACTGGAATTTCTCGAGCAAGGAGCTATTGATGACAAACCTCTGTTTTAGATGAAATGAATCTGTCCCCCCATGTAGCATAGGATGTGAAAGTTGTATGCCTGGCTCAAGAGGAGACAGAAAGCCATTTTTGATCTCCTTTCCTCCCATCCTTCTCTAAAGGAGACATTAATTCCTGCCAGGAGAAGAAACAGGAGATTAGGGCCAGAAGTTTGGCCACTCTGCTATCCTCAGAGATTGGAGGCTATTGGATTAGAATTTTATCTATCTGTTTCTGTAAATATTTATCTAGGAACGTAGTTTTTAGGTTCAAGCTAAACTTCTGATCTCTATTTCTTAATGGGGAAAGGGGGACTCAAGTTTCATTTCCAAAACTTGACTCCCTTCCCATCAAATAACAATTCCACAATGAAGAAACATAGGAAGTGACAAAGAAACCAATTTATCTAAATTGATGGTAAAAAAGAAATCAGAGAAAGTATACATAGGGGAATTTACACAAGATAATATAAAATAAAAACGCTCTTGCTTGAGAATGAGGTAACTCAGCTCAACCAAGAAAGAGAATTCCAGATCTCACCCAAGGGGAAATTTCCTCAAGTCTGTAATGTAGCAAACTAAAAATAGGGACATGATGGAGACTGCCAGCTCCTCTTATGTCAACCTGTTCCCAGAGTTTTCATTGTCCCTTTAGCAGCCTGAAGTGGCATTGGCTTCATCTATCTCCTCTCTTGAGTCTGGAAGCTAGAAGCATGCAAAATGATTGCAACATTGATCTCCTCCATTGAGGAGAGAGTTCCAAACCAATGGACTTTGATACTTGGGTTACCAAGGAATATCACTTTAGCACCAGTACTGAGAATGACCTGGAGAAGAGATGAATGTGAAAATAGAAAGACCAATGAGAAGTCTATTGTAATAACCCAGTCAAGAGGCAAAAAGTGATAAAGTTCTGAACTAGAACGGTAGCCATAAGAATATAGTGAAGGTGATAGATGTAAGAGATTTTGATAGAAGAAAGGCAAAGATACTGAGTTCTGTTTCAGACATGATGAGTGAAGATGTTTTCTGGACATCCAACTTAAAATATTCAATAGATAATTGATGATATAGGACTGGAGCTCTGTGGATGGATAGAGAGATCTAAGATATAAATAAATTTGTCTTTCCTTATAGAACAAAGGGCATTAGGTATAGAATCAACCTATAACATTCCTATATCATGATTGGTCCAATAATTTCCTCAAGCACATTTTTTCCAATTAAATTTTTAAAAATATATTTTATATTAGTAGAATGAGTTGGACTCCAATAGGCAAAAAATATAAAGGGATTTGGAATGAAACCTGGAGTAATTGACTTAGATTAATATGGTTGGAGAGGGAAGAGTTGAATGTTTATAATGGTTTATTTGTATGTGCTGTATCCTCCAAGCAGACTGCAGGAGTCATCAAGGGCCTGTGTCATTTTTGTCTTTAAGATAGTGTCTGTCATGAAGTGGGATTAAAGAAATTGATCTGTGAAAGGCTGGTTGTGGACCAGATTTGGAGATTAAGATTAAATAAGAATAAACAACCATTGTCCTCAACTGAAGCTAGAAGGTACAGTGGATAGAACACTGGAAGTGTTCAGGAAGTCAGGAAGACCCAATTTCAAGTAAACCTCAGATACTTGCTAGCTGTGTGATCCTGGGAAAGTCACTCAACCCAGTTTGTCTCAGTTCCTTATTTATAAAATGAGTTTGAGAAGGAAATAGCAAACCACTTTAGTATCTTTGCTAAGAAAAACTCAAATGGTGTTTTGAAGAGTTGGACATGACTGAAACAGCTCAGCAACAACAAATTGTCCTCAAGGAGGTTATAATTTGGTGTAAGAAAATGACATGTACAAAAATATATTAAATATGGTTATAACCTGGAATTTATTAATTCCTCACCACTGCCTTTTAGAATCTCTAGTTTCTTTCAAAGTCTAGCACAGGCAACACCTACTTAATGAAACCTTTCCTGATAACCTTAACTGTCTAAAATCCCACTTCTGTGGAAGGTTTTTCCTTATCCACTTTAATTTCAGGTTCTTCTGTTCAATATTTCAAATTTATTCTGTCCCATAGACAGTATGTTTATTAGCTTCCCCATTGGAATGCCACTTCCATGACAGCAGGGACTATGCTTTTAATCTTTATTTATTTTTCCAGAGCTTAAACACAGTGAGGGGCACAAGTGGGCACGTAATTTATATTTATTGACAATTACTATTTCCCCTACCCCCAATTACCCTGCATTTATTTTGTACGTAGCTTATATATGTCTCTCCTCCATTAGAATGTAAGCTTCTTGAGGGTGTAGGGGGAAAAAAACAATCTAGTTATTAGAATGAGCATTATGACTCAATTGTCCTCCATTCCACTACAGACTAAATAACTTAATTCCTCCCCTTTCCATCATTCCTTATTGCAGATTGAATAAAAAGCAAAGCAAAACAAAGCAACCAAACTCAGCTACATCCATCCTTAGGCTGAATAAACCCTTGTATCACAGGAATCCCACAAATGTTGTTGTCAACTATAAGGACTTTACAGGGGAATTTTCTTAGAGGGACAGACTGTATCCCATCAATGTTGCTGATGAGCTATGTGCCTAAGTAAGCTGGTAGGTAGTTGGAGCTGCTACCAGGGAAGAGTTTTTTCTTATGGAGCAGTTTGATTTCTTTATTTGACCTCCAGTCATTCAATCCTACTGGTAGCCTGGAATCACCCTGGGCTGAGAAATTTCCCAACAAGGACTGGGACTATTCTTTTTATGAGCTAGGCATCCTCAAATGCTTAAGTACATAGTCCACTTCATAAATGCTTAATTGATTGCTCTCTTCAGATTGAGTCACTTCTTATATATCTTCCCATATTTCTTTGAAATTACATTTATCATATAATTTCATAATGTACAGTCATTTTTCAGTCTTTGGTCAGGAATGTGGGGTGGAAGTTTCTTTTTTTTATTTTGGTTTGTGTTGTGTGAAGTACTTTTGAACAGATTGACTTTCTCTCATTTGTCTTTTTTTGTTTGTTTTTGTGGGACAACAGGGTTAAGTGACTTACCCAAGGTCACATAGCTAGTAAGTATCAAGTATCTGAGTCCAGATTTGCATTCAGGTTCTCCTAACTGCAGGGCCAGTGCTCTATCCACTGAGCTCTTTAATACCTCTCCTTTCCTATGTCTTTTTTTTGGCAAGGTAATGGTGTTAAGTGACTTGCCCAAGGTCACACAGCTAGATAATTATTATGTTAAGGTGGATTTGAACTCAGGTCCTCCTGACTCCAGGGCTGGTGCTCTATCTACTATGCCACCTAGCTGCACCCCCCCCCCACAATGTCAGTATCCTTCTTGGAGCTGGAGACATGTAGCACATATAGTGCTATTCAGGTCTCAGGGAGTCCTGAGTTCAAATCCAGCCTTAGCACTTACTAGTCTGAAGGACAGGAGTTTGAATCCATCCCCAGACACTTGATACACACTAGATGTGTGACCTTGGGCAAGTCATTTAACCCCCATTGTCTCACATCCAGAGCCATTTCCATTCATATCTGGACACTGGATGCAGATGATTCTGGAGGAGAAAGTGAGACTGGTGACTTAGCACTGAGCCCCCTCACTCAAATTCAATTCATGTGCTTGTCATGGTATCACCTCCTTGATGTCATGGTGCTCTTTGAGAATGAAGGACAAAACATTATTATGAATGCCTTAATTAACTGGAGAAGGAAATGACATATCATATTAGTATCTTTTCCTAGAAAACCTCATAGACAATATTGGTATGCTATGATCCACAGGGTCATGAAGAGTCAGATATGAATGAACAACAGTGTATAATTCAGGAAGAACTGAACTCAAATACTGCTTTTGAAAGTACTGGGGGTAGCTGGGCAGATAGAGCACTGACCTTGGAGTTAGGAGGATCTGAGTTTAAGTCTAATCTCAGACATTCATTAGCTGTGGGCAAGTCACTTAACCCTGATCATCTGTCAAAGAAGAAACAAGAAAGAAAGAAAGAAAGAAAGAAAGAAAGAAAGAAAGAAAGAAAGAAAGAAAGAAAGAAAGAAAGAAAGAAAGAAAGAAAGAAAGAAAAGAAAGAAAAGAAGGAAGGAAGGAAGAAACAAAGAAAGAAAAGAAAGAAAAGAAGGAAGGAAGGAAGAAAGAAAGAAAGAAAGAAAGAAAGAAAGAAAAAGAAAGGAAGGGAGGAAAGAAAAGAAAGTACTAGTTCTGTGACCTTATGAAAGTAACAGCTCTGAGTCCAAGCAAAGATTCTGAGATAATCCCATAAGTTTATAGATAGGTTGCTTTAATCCAAAAAGTATGGAAATCTTCTGTTGATTAAAGTGGCACTACTTACAATAATAGTGGGACTATTTAACTGCCCATTTTTTAAAACTTAAACTCTGTGTCTTTCATGAAGTCTTCCCTGGTGACTCCATTTGAAAACAATCTCTTCAAATTTTCTTATCATACTTTTTCTGGATTTGTTTACTTGAATACATTTCATATGGGCATGGATGAGAACTAGACTTGTGATTTCATTGATAGATAGAACACTTACTATCAGTGCAGGTCATCACCTTCTCTGTAATTTAAAGTCTTAGAAAATTGTGAGGAGCACAGAGAGGAGAGGTTCAATTAATTTGGGTGAAAAATAGGACCTGATCCAAGGTCTTCTAGGTTCCAACAAGACCAGCTCTTTATCCAGTATTTCTGCTGCCTCTCATACATTTCAAAAATTCTTAATTAGGAGTTAATACTATAGGTTTGGTGTTGTTCATTATCTCTGTATTTCCCTCAGCACTTAGGACAGTGCTTTTTGTACACAATAGCTTGTTGAATAAATTGTGACTTTTACCTTGATATATACCCAATGTATAGGATAACTCCTTATACAAAGAAGGTGCTTGTTGAATTTAATTATATGAGCAGTTAAGGATGCAAAGGGTCAATAAAGAACTAAAGTATCTGGTATGCCAAGACAATAGGAAGAGACAGGCAGGGAGCAGTATTTTAATAATTTTTTTCAGGTTGCTTTAGGAAATTCTAAAAAATGCTGGAGCAAGCAGACAGGAAATGAAAATATAAGCGAGCAGGAATTAATGTCAGCACCCATGATATCAGAGTAGTGGCTTACAGGGTATAGGCAGGAAGTGAGCCCCTATAAAAGCTGCAGGGATTTATTAGCAAATAGAGATGGAGGATCTCATACACCGATAACTATGAATAGACCTAAATCTATTCAATTCAATCCATCTTGACTTCAGCCAGTTTATCTTAACCCAGTTAAACTTATCTTGACTCACTTCAACCCAAGTTGGTCTATGTTTATTGAAATATATAGGCCTTGTAAGAGGGGTTTCTGATGTATATAACATTTTCTCTCCCGTCAAAGAACTTCCAGTCTACTTGAAATTTCAAAGAAATGCAAAACATGTAATAAAGAAAATAGAAGGCAGTGCCGGTTCAAATGAAGAAGTTGTGTCATTTTAAACCGAAGGGCTTCACTGTATTTGATTGGGGAATAATTTAATGATGGTTTTTTTAGGTAAATTCAGAATCTGCAGATGACTCTAAGGAGATGGTGGCGGGAATGCCAAATTCAAAGCTTGTGTTGAAATATTTGGTGGTAGTATCTAAAACAACTAGAATTTTAATTAGCATCTTTTGTGTCTGGACCAATACCAATCCTGCCTGGGCAGGCAGCAAGAAAAGCATCATTAAACCACCTGGACACTGGTCCTAGTAGGTGGAGGTTCTTCTGACACTAAATACACCATGCTAGGCAGATGATGGAGTGACTTCCTTATGTAGAATGGAGTTATGCTGTCAGGAATCTGTGATAGGGACTGGGGTTGGGGAGGGAAAGTGGATCACTAGATAACTTCTTATTTTAACTTATTTTATTAATTCTATTAATTATTTTTATTAATTATTAACTATTTTATTAATTAAATAAATTATAGTTAACTTATTTACTTATTTTAACTAAGTCACTTATTAACTAGGTGCTAAATTTTCTTCTGATGAAGGTTTACAATTGCTTTTGGCACCTTCTAAATTTGATGCCATTGGGCAGGGTTTTAGTCATTCTACCTTAGTTATAGTTTTGGAAACATTGTGTGCATTGTGAACAATGACCCCGAAACAAAAATAACCTGGATGGTGGCCGGGGGAAGAAATTGAAGAAAATATTGAATCATTGAGTAGTGGAAGATGAGATTGAAAGAACTGTCTCCTCCCTTCTAGTAACAAACTTACAGGGTTGCACAGTATTGTATCTCAGTGGATTGATCAATGGGAATATACCACTGCCAGTCTCTCTCTTCCCAAAGTTAGTGTTCCCTTTGGGAACTGTGTGGCATTTGAATGGCTCCAGTCCCAGGAAGTGAGCCGGGAACAGTGTGGGCTGGATTTCATCAGGTCCATCTCACATTAGATGGATGAGGGAAGCACAATGCTGAATTTGCTCTTCGTGTTCATGATGCTTTGGATAATAGGAGGTCCAAGCTGCTTGTGGGTCACTGTTTTTGGCAGATAGAAGAAGTGCTAGGCTGTGGTCCTTGAAATGAGGTCACTGGCACTGATCCATTCTTGAAGAAACAAAAAGCAGAGGAATTGGAAGGAGTGGGAGGAAAAAAACAAGCAGAGAGACCAGCTCCAATAATTAGGACATAGGAATGATTCAACCTTCCACAGTATTTGCTGAGAGTTCCTGGGCTAAAAGAGATGTTGAATCCCTGACATTCAGGGACCAGCAGTAAGATTTATAAAAGGCATTGCACTAACTTCACAGAATAAGTGTCCTCCCACTCATAAGAAGCCAGAGAATAAAGTAAAGTTAACTTTTTCATGATTGGGGGCAATGGAGAGCAGTGCTATGACACAGATCATCCAAAAATCTGGTAGCATTTTGATGTCCCCAACTAGATTAATAAGGTTCACTAGAATAGGAAATAGGCTTATGCTCATTTATATCAATCACATATGGAGTAAATCATAGATTTAGAGTTGAAAAGAAAGGAAATGAGTATTCATTCTGAATCAAGAATTGTATGAAGTGCCTTAATAAATATTCTATCATTGATGCTAATATTATCTCCATTTTCCACTTGAGGAAACTGAGGCAGATAGAGGTTAAGTTACTTGCCCAGGATCATATCCTTAGTAAGTAGCAGAGTCAGGATTTAGAGTCAAGTCTTCTTGACTTCAGACCTAGCCTCTATCCATTGCATTATCAAGCTGCCTCAAGGAGCAGGAGTTCATCTAGCTCAATGCACAGAATCCAAGGGACATCAGAGACCATCTAGAACAACTTATTTTTACAATTGGGGAAATGGAGGTCCAGGGAGGTTAAAGTGATTAGTACAAGGTTGCTCAGGTAGTGAAAGAACTGAGAATTTGAATCCAAGATCTTTGATACCAAATCTAGCATTCTCTCCATGTATTTCTTCCCACTTCTTGAGTTCTTGGATAATGTCAGTGGTCAATGACCTCATACTTTGCTTTGAAGAGGGGGTTCATTTCCCTGACTAGACTTTTTCCTAGGCCAACCCCATTGAAGCTATGATTCAATCAGTATTCAGGGTGTATCTCTCATGAGACAAACATTACTCAAGATCTGCTCTTCTATTGTTCCCAAGCCTCCAAGTGCAATTTAGGGGCAACACATTCTCTTCTGTGACTGATGCTCTATCATTAAATGTGGTAAATCATGACAAGTGTCTAAGAGCTTGTCTGCTGCCTTTGAGAACCAAGTGACTGGAGTTTTTTCGTCAGTGACTCAGAAAGGGAGAATAGGAGGAAAAGATGCGGATGCTCTTAGATAATAAAAAAAAAAGTCAAGGACTCCACGATGAGGTGGAACTATACATTAATATAACTTCAAAGTACTTATTAATATGAATAATAGTAATGGAACACATTTAAATAATGCTTTAGAGATGTGGTTTTGACAAATTACACAAGCAAATAAGTTTCACTGGATTCAATTCAATATATATTTAATATAATTCATTTGATACTCATACCAACCCTTTGAAGTAGGTGCTATTATTATTATTATTCCCAATTTACACATGAGAAAACTGAGTCAAAAAGATATTCAGTGACTGAATAGTAGCTGAAGCAGTCACACCATCCACTATGCCATCCAGCAAATACTAATTAAAGGTTTTACTGTGTGTTATGTAATTTTGGACCATTGGGATCTAGGAAAGATTCTAGAAGAAGGTGGACTTTTTTTTTAGGTTTTTTCAAGGCAAATAGGGTTAAGTGGATTGCCCAAAGGCCACACAGCTAGGTAATTATTAAATGTCTGAGGTCAGATTTGAACTCAGGTACTCCTGACTCCAGGGCTGGTGCTCTATCCACTGCACCACCTAGCTGCCCTGAAGGTGGACTTTTTTAAAAAGACATTTTATTTAAAGAAATTTTTTTTTAGTATTTCATTTTTTCCTCAAATGGAGGTGGGCTTTTAAGAAGAAATGAGAATTGACTAGGGACAGCTAGATGGCTCAGTGGATAGAGTTCTGGACCTGGAATGAGGAAGACTCACTAGTTAGGTGACCCTGGGCAAGTCACTTTACCCTATTTGACTCAGTTTCCTCATCTGTAAAATGAGTTGGAAATGGAAATAACAAACCACAGCAACAACCAACATCAATAACCCACCACCACCATATTCAACAGATTTTCCAAGCAGGGTGTATGTACTTTCCAGGCAGAAGGAGCAACATGAACAAAGAAGAGATGAGAAAATATGGGCAATATAGTGAGATGTCTTTGGCTGGAATCAGGACAATATGAAGGGGGAATTGTATGAGACAAGGCATAGAGTTAGGGTGGTGCCAGATTCATTATTTGAGTCATTTTTCCTAGATACAGTCAACCTATAGGCTATCTTCCACCTCCGTTCCAACACTACCAAAGCATTCTGGGCAAGGTTCCTGCTGGCTCTCTGACAAGTTCCTTCCCTTCTTACACACACACACACACACACACACACACACACACACACACACACACCCTTTAGGCTGCATGTTGCCCTGTTGGCTACCTCTTATGGAAGTCATGTGGAAGAAGGATTAAGAATTGTTTTCTTTAGCTCCAAAGGGCAGAACGAGGAGGAATGGAGTGGATTTCAGGCAGCATTTCAACTTTGGGGGGAAAAAATTCCTAACAATGAGAGCTGTCCAAAAGTGGAAGAGTCTGGTTTAACAGGTAGTGACTTCCTCATCCATCACTAGAGATCTTCAAATGAAGGCTGGATGGCCACTTGTCAGTCATGTATTTTATATTTAAATATTATTTTTGGTTTTTATGTCATAGTCATTTCTAGAAGCCTCTACACCTGACAGCTGAGGTCTCCATTGTAATATTAATATTAATAGTTCAGAAAAAACACAACAAAATCTGAACCTCGATACAATGACTATCTAGCAATAAGTAAAGCATTCTCTTATAATAGCTTCCATTTCTCTTTCAAAAGGAATAAGCGCCGGGGCCACTAGGTGGCATAGTGAATAGAGCACAGGCCCTGAAGTCAGGAGTACCTGAGTTCAAATCCAGCCTCAGACCCTTAATAATTACCTAGCTGTGTGGCCTTGGCCAAGCCACTTAACCCCCATTACCTTGCAAAAACCTAAAAAGAAAAAATAGGAGTGTGTTTCATTAACTCTTCTTCAACACAAATATATTAGTTTTTTAGTTACTCAGAATTTAGCTCTCTTTTACTGACATTTTCATTACATTTTTGAAGTCACTATGCACTTTGATCTTCTGGATTTCCTTGTTTCATTTGGGTTAGGTTCAAATAAATCATCCCATGTTTTTTTGAATTTCTTGTTTGTCTTTTCTTCTTGTATGATAATGTACCATTGCATACACCAACTACAATTTGTTCAAGTATCCCACAGTTGATGTGAATCTACTTTGTTTCTGTTGTTGCTATTCCTTTGTTTCAGTCATATCTGACTCTTCATGATCCCAGGTAGGATTTTCTTGGCAAAATTATTGGAATGGTTTGTCATTTCCTTCTCCAGCTCATTTTACAGATGAGGAGACTGAGTCAAACAGGGTTAAGTGACTTGTCCAGGGTCTCATCATTAGGAAGTGACACATGAAACCAGATTTGAACTTCAGGTATTCTAAAATGCCAAACTAAGAGTTCAAATCTGGCTTCATGAAGACACTACCTAGCTGCTCACCTTGTTTTTAGATCTTTGCTACCACAAGATGTGAGACTATTAATATTTTGTGGTTGAGGGCAATTAGGGTAGTAGAATGGATAGAGTGCCAGGCCTGGAGTCAGTTCACATCTGGTGTTAGGCACTTACTGGCTATGTGATCCTGGGCAAGTCACTTGGCCATTGTTTGCCTCAACTCCCTCATCTGTAACATGAGGATAATAACATCTATCTCCCAAGATTGTGATGAGCATCAAATGAGATAATAATAATAATAATAATAATAATAATAATAATAATAATAATAATAAATTATTACAGGGCCTGGAACATGCCAAGCACTATATAAATGTTAGCTATAAATTTATAAAGAAGTCCTTAGTTTTTTTGTATCTTTGAATGCCTTGAGGGGTATAAGCTTAAGAGAGGGATCACTAGGTCAGAGGACAGGGATTGTTGAGTCACCTATCTTTCAGAGATGTTGCACTGTAGGAGATTCTAAGATTCCTTCTAATGCTGAGATTCTATGATTCTTTCCCCCATAATACCATCTCTCTAGTGATTCACTGTCCTGATGTTTACTTTTGAATTTCCATGGAATAGAAGAACCTAATTTCACTTTAATTAGACTGTTAAAGGATGGGGTAGGAGGTGAATAATTTGAATTGTCTTTGACCCCAATAAAGAAATTCATTCTATCATTGTCTATTTATTAAGTCCCTAGAATGTTCCAGGGACTGGGAATTACTATTATTCTGCTAAGAGTAACATCTACTCTGGAATCTGCCAAATGAGCTACCCTAATTTTTCCTTAAAAGACTAGGAAAGGGGGCGGCCAGGTGGTGTAGTGGATAAAGCACTGACCTTGGAGTCAGGAGTACCTGGGTTCAAATCCAGTCTCAGACACTTAATAATTGCCTAGCTGTGTGGCCTTGGGCAAGCCACTTAACCCCATTTGCCTTGCAAAAAAAAAAAAAACCTAAAAAAAAAAGACTAGGAAAGGTGGGGTGGCTAGGTGGTGTAGTGGATAAAGCACCAGCCTTGGAGTCAGGAGTACCTGGGTTCAAATACAGTCTCAGATACATAATAATTACCTATCTGTGTGGCCTTGGGCAAGCCACTTAACCCCATTTGCCTTGAAAAAACCTAAAAAAAAGACTAGGAAGGGGCAGCTAGGGTCCAGTATATAGAACACCAACCCTGGAGAAGGAAGAATCCGAGTTCAGATCTGACCTTAGACAGTTACTGGCTATGTGACTGTGGGCAAGTTCCTTAACTCTGATCAGTTAAAAAAAAAAAACTAGGAAACTTTCTTGAGACTTTTCTTGATCCATAAGTTCAAACCAATGATATGTATTTCCTGAATGTCTGGGACATAAAAATGCCATCGCATGAGGAATGGGTACCCCTCAGACTTGATAGATAATAGGCTATCAAGAGAATTCACACTCTTTTCTAAGATTGATGATGTTGGTGATGATGATGAAGAAGATAGTTTTTATCTAGTACTTTCAAGTTTTCAAAGAGTTTTACGTATATTATCATATTTAATCCTTGTAACAACTCCATGAGGTAGATGCCATTATTGCACCCATTTTACAGAGAAGGAAACTGAGGCTGAGAGAGGTTAAGTCCATGATTTAGTTTAAGGTCACACAAATATTAAATATCTGAATCAGTATTTTTGATGACATCAAGTCCATTTCTGTTCAGATGTATTTATGTATGGAGACCAGAAGAAGGGATTGCCTCTACCTGAACCAGTCATGCATCCTTATCATGTTATTTCCATGTTATTGCTAAGTAAATTTTTTTGAATTATTAGATGATCTACAAAGTATCTCATTTTGTTCTGATTTTAGGTTGAACTATTAGATAATCCTGTATCAGGTCTGACCTAGAAGAGAGACAGAAAAATGAAACTTCTTTCTACTCTCAAAGGGTTTATATTCTATGAGGGAAGACAATATCTACCTATATAAGCGTGTATATGTATGTATATATATATATATATGGATATGGATACATATATAAATATAATATTATTGTATTTATAAATGTATCCATATCCATATATAAATACAATAATATAACATATAATAATATATAAATACAATAATAAATACTATGTAGGAAGGGAGAGTTCTTTTTGTGGGAATGAAGAAAAGACTTCAGGTAAAATTTGGTATGTGAGTTGACTTAAGGAAACAAGGAATTCCAAGAGATGGAGGGCAAGGTGACCAGTACTAATACATGGAGAGTAGAAATGGAGTAACTGAAGAGGGAAGAGAGCATTTGGACTAGTTTCTATGGGGAGTGAGGTAAAGTATCATTTAGGGAGGAGTAAAATTGACTACATTGATGCAGTAAGGATTCAATTATTAATAGATAACATAATTTATAGTGCGATCAGTCATTAGGATTCATGCCTTCTTGATGTGAGTAGAGAGAAGGACAAGGCAATGTGTAGAATAACAAGCCTGGAGTTAGGAAGACTCATCTTGATTTCAAAACTGATTTCATTTAGTAGCTGTGTGACCCTGGATAAGTCAATTAACCTTGTTTTTCTCAGATTCCATATCTGTAAAATGAGCTGGAGAAGGAAATGGAAAACTAGTCCAGTATCTTTGTCAAGAAAATCTCATATGGTGTTAGGAAGAGTTGAACACAACTGATATAATTGAACTGCAATGAAGAGAAGGAAGATAATGGGAGAGACTGGAGGTGATGAAAAGGGTAAAGAATAAACTTAGGAGTGGTTAGACATAGGAAGAGATGAAATAATAGATGGTCATGATCGTATACAAAAAATGTCAAGATTTTTGGAAAAAGCAGAGTAATTTGTGAGTGTTGGTGAGATCTAGAATATGACTATTCCTGGGAGTGACTGAGCTAAAGTAGAAGAGGAGGAGATTGAGAAGACTGAGGCACTAAGGTTAGGATATATGAAGGATTATGCTGGGAAGTATAAGGGCTGGAGTTGGGGAGAAAAAGGAGCTGGGGAGCCAGGAATAGAATTCCCTAGGGAAAGGAATGAACTAGGAAGGTAGATATTATGGTCTTGATTGGGCAATAGCATTTGGTCCTATCTAACATTTTTCTCTTTTACTCTCTGTGAAAAGGAGCCCTTCTGACACTTAGAAGAACCCTGAACTTTCTATTTTGAAATCTGTGCATCTAGAAGGGGAAGTCACTTGCTTGGTGGGAGGAGGCTACCCCTCCAGCCCTGCCCTTCCCGTCCTTTCCTTCCCCCTCCCTCCTCCCTGCCTCTGTGTACACGGATTGACTCCATTAAGAAGAGCTGGAGTTATTTAAAACATCAGAGAGTCTGAGGGAGCTAGAGTCTATTTCTGGGGACAGGTTAATTTGATGATGCTTAGCATTGACCAGAACAGCTCCAACTATTTCTCTAATAGTTGGGGTAGGGAGGTAGAAGGTAGAACCCCGACAAAAAACAATACCCCAAAGTTGTTTGTTTGCCAGGCACTTTTCCCCTGAATTGTAAAACCCGTGTGTATTTCAGGGGAAATGCACTCCATATGTTGCTGATTCATTTACGCTTAACTCATCTCAATGTTGTTTGGTCAGAGCTGTACGCTGTCCCAGAAGCGCAAGGAGGCCTGCTTGTAATCCTAGGGTAGTCACGCCAGCCCTCAGAGAGAGAGAGAGAGGCTGGGCTGGACCAGGCCTGCCCTGATGATCTAGGACAGAGGAAAGCCTTGTCCATCTACCCCTCCCAAAGTCAGAGAGGGGAAAGGGGGAGCTGCAGAGTAAAGGAGGGAGAGGGGTCAAAGCCATTACAGCTGGTGCTACCCTCCATCCAAGCTTGAGCTGACTTCATGAATGGAGCAGGAGATGATTCAGTATTTTCTGCTTTGCTCTTTCCTCCGTTGCAGAAATCACCCAGAAAGTCCAGTCAGACAGAGCAACCCTTTTCCAAGCTGGGGTAGCATCTGCAGAGCTCCCTGGGAGGGACAAGTGGAGTAAAAGGGCAAGCTATTTAGTGAATTGGAGCCATGGCAAGGAAGAAACAACAAAGAAGATGATTCGGGTCCTTAAGTAAATTTGGGGAGCCTGAATTGTTTAATTTGGCAGGGAGTAATCAAGTTCATAGGGCTAATAATCTTATTTCCTGTTTACCTCCAGGTATGGACATGCTACCTTGGTTATGTTGGGGCCATTTATGACTTTGATCATCTGCAGTGGGAAGTCTTGTCCCTGAGCAAATTAGACTAGTTTTTCCTTAAAAGGCATTGAAACCATTTTTGAGACTTCATTGACTCAAGGGACTAAATATTCACACTATTTACTTTACTTTTTGGTTGCTTGAGAACAAAACAACTTCTTGAAGAGGACCTTCAAGTGCTCTCTGTTGACTGGCTAGCAAATCACAATGGGCAACTCAGAGTCAGGAGATTTAGTTAGCTGAATCTGTTGAAGTTGTCCTTAATGCCTAGTCTTTGCCTTCTGCTATGCTAGAGACAATTTACTTGGCATAGTTGAATGAGTGTTACATTTCATTCCAATATCCAATATAAACTCCCAGGGGATTGTCCTGAGTCAGACTCAGATAAGGACAAGGTCCATTTTCAAGTCTTAGTATTCTAGGACCTGGCCCACTCAGTTAAAACTTCATCACAGTGGAGAGACAACTTGCACTAGTAGAAACTGCACTAGATTTGTGATCAGAAATCCTTACTACTAACTGTGGGACTTCAGTTAATTCCTCTGTAAAATGAGGGGATCAGACAAGGTGATTTGTAAAGTCTTTCAGATTTGAAACCTATTACCTTATCCTAGATAATCACAGTGTTACAAACCTCCTAGACAACAGCTTTTTTGAATTTGAATATTTGAATTTTAATCTCTCCTTAAGTTTTGAAACTTTTTAAAAAATTGGGTGTGCTGAAGTATTACCCCCCTTTCAGGTTTCTTATAATAAGGGGTGAATTCTCCATAATAAGTATTAAATCTGGTTTTCTTGAATCTACTCCTAGTTCACTAGTGTCATTCTGATTCACATTTGATTTCAGTTTACGGCTCTAACCTTGGGAAAGTCCTACATAGATAGATGATTAAGTTTCATGGAGAGAGAACTATATATCTACATAACTTCTCAGGGAAACACAAGCATTAGCAAACCTGTGCCAGATGGAGACACAAAGTGATCAGGGAGTGGGGAGGTCTTCTTGAGGGAAATAATACTAGGAAGTCCAGAAAAATTATCTAGAGGGACACAACAGAACAAGGCAGGGACATACACTAAGAAATGGTGCAAGACCAGAATAGGGTTTCCATCTCTTCCTGATCCAGGTGAGAAGGAGACATTGCCAGAGGTCTAAAAAGAGAAGAATTTACATGGTAGGGAGCCATGAAATGGAAGAACCAACCAGACCTACAGTATGAGCGCACAGGAAGAAAAGGTTTCATGTAGAACCAGGATTGACAAATTATGAATTGAGTCAAATTAAGCCTGCTGCCTTTTTGAGACTGTCATATTTTGCTGACCTTTGATGTGCAACTTAGAGATTGAACTGAGTCTTGAAGGGAGTAAGTGATGCTTTGAGGAAGAGGAGTATATGCATTCCAGGTACTGCAAGTAAACTCTATGAGGTTCCTCAACCTCAGCCATATAGATTAGGCTAGGTTTTTCCATAAAAGTCAAGAAATTTGTCTTTATTCACATCATATCCACTGAAAATGGGGGTGCTCCAAAGATCTGTCTCTCTTTTCCCTCCACTATATCACTTGGTGATCTCATCAACTCCCTTGATTTTAAAGATCATCTCTATGCAGATGACTTTCAGATCTACAGACCTTTCCTCCAGTTTCACATCTCCAATTGCCTATTAGACATCTCAAACTGGATATTTGTGTATAGTGTGTGTGTTTGTGTGTGTGTGTGTGTGTGTGTGTGTGTGTGTGTAAGCTTCCCAATGAGACTAGTATTCCTGTCAAGCACTAGTAATTCTTCACATAGTGGAGTGTTTTATTATTACTTGTTGATTGGTTGAGAGACATCATATGCATAAATGTATAAATGTGGTTATATACATAGAAGTATATATATGCACACCTATATATACACACACATATATGTGTACCCTGAGTATAGATGAAATCATGATAGATATGGATTATTTATGGTGAATGAAATCTTAATGTGCTTTGAATGGTCAACAAGCATTTTAAAAGTGCACTGTGATAAGTTCTGGAGTTTCAAGGAAAGGCAAAAACAGTGCATGACCTCAAGGAACTTATAGTCTAATGGGAAGATGATGGATAAATAACTAGCCTGTGCAAGAATAGAAATAGATGGAATGTATTCTGAGGGAGTGAGGGGAGAGTGGGAAAGACCTCCTCCAGATGGTGAAGTTTTACTTGATCTGAGTTTTGAAGGAAGTCAGGAAAACTAAGAGATGAAGGTACTGAAGGTCCAGGCGTGGGAGACAAAGAAGTGCAAAGAAGCCAAGACAGGAAATGGAGTATAGGAAATGCAAGAAGATCATTACAGGTGAATTGTGAAGAGAATAGGAAAAATAGGAAAGAGACCAAGTTAGGAAGAACTTTAATGGCCAAACAGAGATTTCTGTTTGATCTTTCAGGTAATAAGGAGCCACTGGAGCTCAATGAGCAGGAGGAAGGGAGATGATATGATCAGACCTCTGTTATAGAAAAATACCCTTGGCAGCTGAGTGGTGGATCCTTGGGGTCAGGACACCAGTTAGAATGTTATTAGCAGTATCATTGTCCAGGGGAAAAGTATGGAGGGTCTAGACTAGAGTGATAATAGAGAGAATAGACAGAAAGCAATCACAGATAAGATTTTGAAGGCAGAAACAAGATTTGACAACAGATTGTTATGAGGAGTGGAAGAAAGCTCTTGGTTTCCAAGCCAGGGATAAAAGTAAAACAAAATCTTGGGAGAAATGTATGTTTATGGGGGAAAGATGAATTTTGTCTTGGACTTGGTGAGTTTGGTGTATCTATGAGACCACCAGTTCAAGAGGTCCAAGAGGAAATTGATTAGTCTTGATTGTAACTTGGGAGAGAAACCAAATTTGGATACATTGATCTGTCAATCATCAGTATAGAGATATCTGAACCTATGGAAAATTATGAAATCACCAACTGAGACAGTATGGAAGGAAAAGAGAAGTGAGCCCAGGATGGAGTCTTATAGAACACTGAGCATTAGTTGTTGTTTGTTCTTTGTTGTCAAAGAAGACCAGTGAATCAGGGAGGTGATGACATGACATTCAAGTGAATTGGACTTAAGTGAGAGGGTGCTGTGCACCAGCCTCACTTTCTACTCCGGAACATCCAGGGCCGGTGTATTAAGTAGGAATGTCGTGTGGATGAATATTCAACAAAGGGGGCTGAGGAATAGTTAAAGAGACAGGAGAAGAACCAGGAATCATCAATATCACAAAACCTTGGAAAGGGGATGTTATCCAAGGGGTGATCAACAGTGTTAAATACTGAAGAAAGGTTAAGAAGGATGTGAATTCAGAAAAACTCTTTAGATTTGACAATTAAGAAATCAGTGATAACTCTGGAGAAAAAGGAGTTACAGTTAAGTGATTAGTTCAGGAACCAGATTGTGTAAGGGTTTTGAAGAGAGATGAGAAAAATTGAAGGGAAGGAGAATACAGAGTAATAGCTAGAGGGCATAGGAAGAGTAAAGGGTTGGTAAAGATTGACAAGACATGGGAATGTTTATAAGCAGTAAGGAAGGATCCAGCAGATGGGGAGTGACTGAAAATTAGAGAAAGTGGGTTTGATAGAGTGGGGCAATCTACTGGAGAAGTCTTGAGAGTTTGGGATCAAGTAAGTAGAAGAGCCAGAATTGACAAGAAGGGCCACCTGTTCATCTAAGACTGGAGGGACAGAGAATAGCCGGAAGGGAAATTGTTTAAATGATGTGAGATGAGGAAGGGAGACGAGGGAACTCTAAGGAAGTGATCTCAATTTTTTTTTAGCATAAGTTTGAGATGACACCCTAAGCTGAGAGTGGAAAGAAGGGAATATTGGGGAAGACTTAATGAGAAGTCAGGATGATTGGAACCATCATTGTGGAGGGTGTGAAAGCAAATCAAACAGGGAAGAATAAAGTGTTTGCTTTGATATAGTGGTATACCAGTGGAAATTGATAATGTAAATTTATAGTGTATCCATTCAGTATAGTTTCAAGATTTTTTTCTTTCCATTTAGTAGCACATGAATAGAAATGAAGGAAGTAAGTAGTGGATAGGGGACTTGCATGGTTTGATCAGAGAATATGAGACTTTCTATATGATTTTCCTCCTTAAGACTCCCATTCCTCCCTCACTAAAGAAAGAAATAAGCTTTCTTCAAAAGATTTTCTAGTTGCACTGGTAACATAGGATAGGTTTTGAAAATTAATTTCCATGCATCCCCTTCCCTTTATTGAAATATGTGTTGAGGGACTATGGTTATGAAATAATCTTATGTAATATAAAAAATGCAGTCATGTTAGTTTTGGAGAACTGTTTATTTTATATTTCTTTAAAAAGATATTTATTGCAAGGGATAATTGTCTATGTAATAATAGAGAAGAGTATATATTTGGAAATGAATTTGATGGAAAAACAAGAGGCCTTTTAAAAAAAGCTAAATTCTTTGAACTAGGATCACATGCCATGCCTACAGAGGTCAAGCATTGGCTGTTGTTCCCTTCATCAGGGGATTGTCATTTTTAATCAGAGAACAGACTCAAAATAGAAAGAGGCAATCTTCAGCAAGGAAGAGACTGTGTTGACAGAACATAGAGAACATTCTTCTAATGTACTTTTGCAAGTGACTATCTCTGTCTTGAATCTCTACTGGGCTTCCTGCTGGGCTCCCTGGCCTGACGAAACTGTCATTGTGAGTCCAGCCATTTGGAAGTGACCTCAGCAGGTCTTCAGTGAGTGGCGACTGGCAGTCAGAATGACTAACCCTGGCTGGCTCCAACCTTAGCCTACAAGGGGTGAGTCAAGCCAGGGCAGACTTTGACCAGGGATTGAAAATAAAAACAAACCAGGGATTGTGAGAGATGGGGGTGAACTGGTCCAGAGTGACAAGATGTTCGGAAATTAAAGCCTGCCCACCCAGGTATGACTTTTTGAAAGGAATGAGGGACAGGGGGCCATTTATGTGCTGGTATGGAAAGGGCAAAGGAGTAGAAATCTGGATCTGAGGTGGAGCTAGCTCCAGGTCCCAAATCAAGAGAAAACCGTTTCTCTGGCCTTCACATCCCTCGCTTGTCTTCAGTGCTTTGGAGGAAATAAGTAGCTTTGCTTATATAGTCCTTGGTAGATCTCGATCCTAACAAATCATCATGATACAATGGAAGAATCACTGGCTCTGGAGTCAGGGGATCTGAGTTCAAATATATCCTCTGACACTTAATGACTGGGTTACCTTAGTCTTAATTTCCCTAGAATGACTTCCCCACCTGTAAAAAGAGGATGTGGATGTGTATATGTATGTGTATATACATACATGTGCATGTATATATTACATAACAGAATACATATATGTATAGGCATGCACACATAGTGCACACACAACAAAACAGCAGATGGAAATTTGCGTCCACTATATAGGTGAATATAAACATAAGTATAGATATGTTATGTAAATACATGCATATGTGTATAGATACACACATATATAATAGCTCATTTTTAGTTTCTCTAGAAATATTAAGATATAATATTTTCCCTTTAAGTCCTTTCTAGACTCCCGGGAAAAGCTACTTGGATAGGTTAATGGAATAGGTTGGGGAAAAACAAAGAAGATCTTTCATTAGATGAATGAACTACTTCTTGTCTGGATAATAACATAACCTTTTCCTACTACTGTAGGGACCAGGAGGGTCAATTACCTTGAAGGGATTAGACTAGAGATCACCTTTTCCTTTAAAACCACTTCCTATTCAATTTGGATATTGATCTGTGGGAGGAAATTCATTCATCTCTTCAGGAGGGTGGTCCAGGAAATAGAGGAGATAGATGTAGTTGTTTCTTTTTTGAAATATTAACCTAGGTTATATTTTAACATAACTTTTCCTTGTTCAAGATACCTATGAATTCTGCCTGAAACTAAGGGCAGAGAGACATATTGGAATGCATGGAGGACTCTGCCAGTTTGGACATCTCTCTCAAAGCTAAAAAAGTTTAAATATAGAAGAAGACGTTAAATTAAATGAAACTTTCTGGCAGTCTGTTGCCAAAACATAGAGTGTTATGTTGGTATTATTTTTTTTCTTTGTTAATGGACCTCAAGATGACTTCCAACTCTAAAGTTATGATCCTGTGAAATCAGTATGACTGTTAATCTGGATAGGACCTTTGATGATTCCTCAGGGCTCATTTATTTCTCCTTGAGGAGTTGAATTAGTGGTCAGCCCAGTCACAGAAAGACTCTTCCTTTGCCCACCATTGCTTGTCTAGTCCTTCACTCCTAGAATTTCTTCCATTATTTCCATTTAAAAACAGAGCAGTAACTGGGAATTTTTGAATTTGGGGTAAACAATACAAACTATAAACAGGGCAAACAGCATGAAAAAGGTACTCTCAATTGGGAATGGTGGTGGAGGGCAGCGAACATACCATTTTGTACGTGGAAAGAAAGATTCCTGAATACCAAAGACCAGGCCTTAGGAGGTTTCTCATTCCACTTACCCCTCAATAGAAGAGGACCATTAGAGGGTTTTCTATTTAAATAGATTTAAAATGTTAGTACAATGATAATCTTTGCCTCAAACAGCTCATTTTGGAGATGAGAGTTGAAAGAGGGTCAAAATAGCATGTTATTGATGGAAAGAACTATAGGAATAATTTAGACCAAATCATTGTATTGTACTGTGTTGTATTATGTTGTAGTATGGTAAGATATAGTGTTAAGTATGGTATGGTGTGGTGAGGTATATTATATTATGTATTATACAGATATAATATGTGAATTATATTTATTTAATGTAATATATAATATACATCTTATTTTATTTTATTTGCTACAAAAGTATAGTAAAAAACAATTACTATTATAAATTACATAAATATAGTTAGCATATTATATATTTTATATAATAGTATTATGTTAGCATTATAACATCATTAATTTTTATGTATAAAATATGTAATGTGTGATCTAGTTAGTATTATATTATAGCTGTCATATAATTAAAATCTCTATATCATATTCATATAAGATTATATATTCATGTGCCATGAATTATTTTATTAGCTCTAATTTATTATAAGCAATGTAATTCCATATTTATAATTATGCAAAGTTTATTATTTTAATAGAGAATTAATATGAATTATAGTGTTAAATTATTTCTGATAACATAATTTATTATAGTTAAATAAATTATATTAGTTATCATATATTGTTATATAAATAGAATATATAAATTATGTTTCTATAACAGATAATAACAATATAATATACATTTTATTTACTAAATAGGTAAAGTAAGAACAGTTATTATATGTTAATAGAAAACATTTCCCTAAAATGGAGTCATACTTTCTCACAAATTCATCATACAAGTCCAGGGAAAGTGGGTTCATGCTTAGAGAATACATACAGCAAAGAGATAACCATGGCTTCCTTAATCCCTTCATTTTCCAAAGGAGAAAATTGAAGGCTAGAAATGGTAAATGATTTGCAGAGAAAGGTTGCAGAAGGCAAATTCAGCCCATAATGAAATCAAGACTGAGCCAAAGTGAGGTCATACCTAAACAGTTAGGGACTTTTGTCTCCTTCCAAATGCATCCTGGTTTCAACTCATACTGATCTCAACCCTGGAAGAGTTTGAACAGTGAGAAGACAAAGCTTCAAGGGACAGAAAAGTCCTGCGGATGGTGGAAGCAGAAACACTCATAGAAGGCAGAAACCTTGTCCTGGGTGCCCTATCTCCCTCCCTGGTACTATGAGATCATTCCTGAAGGGTTGCCCACTGACTGTTACCCTACTCAGATCTCCCTCCCCACCCTGAGGCTGTTAGCATAAGATCTCTGCCAACCTTGGCTTCTGCTCAAGTAATTCTAGAAGAAAATTAAGTTAATCTCCCGGAAGGAGTCTGTTCCATCCTTCCCTTTCACTATTCAGTCACCAATTACACGTGGTCATAGCTCTGCCCCACTGGACCTCCAGGCTCTCCCCTGGTGTTCTTCCTTAAAGGCATATAATTAGTTGTCAGGTGGCCCATACATTCCCCATCTTGGGCCAAAGCTCCAGTTGCCCCACCCTAGTAATAGCTCTGTTTAACACATTTGCACCCTTGGCAGCTAAAGCTTGGTGGACATACCCGCCTCTGGCTCCCTCCAACTCTGCCTACCCCTTTCTCTCAGCTTGCTGGCCTGGGTGACTTCCTGCTCCTTTAGTCAAGACAAGAAGGATTGCAGAATTTAGCTTTTTCTAAGAAATGGACATAATCATAGATCTAGAGCTGGAAGGAATACCAGAGGGCATCTACTTCAACCCCATCATTTTACAAAGAAACTGAGGCTGAGAGAAGTAAAATAACTTGACCAAGGAGTGAGCATCAGAGGGAGACATTCTCATTATCACAGAGGAGTATGGTGTGAGGGATATACTTTGAGAAGTACGGCATGAGGGAAATAATTGCAAATCCCAAAGCGCTTATATAAGTCATCTACTACTATCATAGTAGGATGAATTTTAGTTCCAAAACAATAATATTGACATTTCCATGGCATTTTAAAATTTGTGAGTATTTTACATATATTATCTTGTATGAGCAACAAAATGACTCAGTTAAATAGCTATTACAGATGTCACATTTTGCAGATGAGGAAATGGAGGCTTGGGGAGGTTAATTAATTTAGGTTAATTAATGTATTTAGAGTCACATGGATAGTAAGTTTAAGAAGCGGAATTTCAAAGCACTCTATCAAATTTGAGACTGCATGTCAATAGCAGGGCACCATGGAGAAGATGCAAAGTTTGGAGTCATAAGCCCTGAGTTTGAAACCTGGGTAGGCTGCTCATTCATTACCTCTGTGACCTTGGGCAACTTGTTTTTATCTCTCGGGTCTCAATACACTCATCTACAAAAAAGAGGAGAGGATCTTTAAGTCCTTTTTTGAACTTTTAACTATATGATCTTTTGAATAAGTAGCATTTGCTAGAGAGTGGAGCAAAAGTTTTTCTTTAAATGCAGGAAGACCAGATGAGAAGTGGTCTTCAGTTGAGACTGTCTTGGTCTGGAATCACATTTCTGGAGATCTTTTTGGAATTTTGACTGTTTGAACACTTCTATAAGTGTATCTCACATGGGGCTCCAGCCCCAAGATCAATGGTCAGGAAGCAGGTGGAGAGGAATATAGGACCTGGGAAGGAAGGGCAGAGGCTGGTTACAAATCACCCCTTATTTAATACTGTTTAAGAGCTCAGTCATAGCTGCCAGTTAAAATGGTCCTCTAGGGTCCAGTTGAGGCTTTCTTAGGCTAAGCTGCTTGGAGCCAAGGGAAAGCCTCAATCCTTCCCTCACTCTACCCACCCAATGGTCTCAGTCACTGCCTGAATAGCAATAGCTAGCATTTATATCATATCTTAGATTTGCAATGAACTACACATTTGATCTCATTTGATCTATACAGCAGTCCTGTGAGGTAGGTCCTATTATTATCCCCACTTCACAGCTGAGGAAACTGAGGCAGAGATTAAGTGACTTGCTCAAAGACACACAGCTGAGAATCTGAGGCTTGGGGTTTTCTTGGCAAAGATACTGGAGTAATTTGTCATTTCCTTCTTTTTACAGATAAGTAACTGAGACAAACAGGTAAAAGTTACTTGCCTAGGGTCATACAGCTAATAATTATCTGAGGCTCTCAAGTTCTTAGAGAGCTGCCTGGGTCCTTAAAAAGGCTCAAAGAACAGTTGAAGGCAGCACATAGACACATAGTCTGTGGGTAATCAGACCTTCCCTAAGAAACAGACCAACTAGACATGAGACAACTGGTGTTATGCACTGGGTTTAGAATTAGGGAGATATAGGTTCAAATCCTGCCATAGGCATTTGACTGTGGAACACTGGCAAAGTCACTTAACCTCTGGGCTCAGCTTCCTCTGCTGTAAAATGATGATAATAAATAGTACCTAGTTCCTAGGGCTATTGTGAGGATGATGGGAGATATAAAATTCTTTGGCAATGTTAGAGTGTGTATATATATATATATATATATATATATATATATATATATATATATATCAGCAATTGAAAAAGGCAGAAGAAATACAAGAAAGAAGAAAATAAATTTTTGAGTTTCTTTCATTGTTAAGAAGTTGAGGCATGATTGTATATTTTCATAAAGTGTGTTTGGTTGTGGAAAAAAGAATCATAAATATGTATATTATATAAATGGATGACTTTGAGGTGAGTGGGTAATAAGCTGGTCTTGGAGTCAGGAAGCATGGGACTTCTTCTCTCTGGGTCCCAGATTCACCTTCTCTCTTAGACTGTGGAGGAATTGAAGATGTACCCATCCTGACTTCCCTACACCAATAAAATCACAGATTCAGACCCTCCCTTCCTCCAAAAATAAAAATTCTATAAATACCTTGCATACTTTCTTCTTCCAATAGCTTTCATTAATAAAAGGAAAATTGTATGCAGGACAATGAGATTGATTCACTTAAAAGTCCTCTGAAAAATGTAAAGTTGCACAGAAGTAAATTATTATTGCTGAGGCTTTTTTAGTATTCTATTCACCATGCTTCCCCCAACCCCTTCTCCTGCTTTTCCCCCAGATTCTTCCTTCATTCCTCCCCTCCCCCTCACGGGAGCAATGGATAGGATCGGAGAAAATCATTGCTCTCCCCTTTGAGATTTTCCTGGGATCACAGAACCAGACCCTGAAGGACTCTCTATGCCTTTGGGACTACCTTCTTCAATTTACAAATGGAACAACTGAGGTTCAGAGAAATAAAGTTAAGTGCTTACTTACTGCATGCCAGAGCAGCTAGGGGGTTGCCACAGTGCTCAAAGTTCTGGGCCTGGAGTCAGGAAGACTCATCTTCCAGAGTTTAAATCTGACCTCAGACACTAGCTATATGACCCTGGATAAGTCACTTAACCCTGTTTGACTCAGTTTCCTCACCTGTAAAATGAAATGGAGAAGGAAGTGGCAAACCACTCCAGTATATCTACCAAGAAAACCCCAAATGGGATCTTGAAGAGTTGGATATGACTAAAAAAATTCAACAATTACTTCTATGTGCTAAACACTGTGTTAATTGCTGGGGATAAAAAGAAAATAAAGGTCCCTGCCCTCAATGAGCACACATTCTAACAGAGATAACATATAAAAATTATGTCTATATAGTGTAAATGGAAGGTAAATTTCAAGGGAAGGCGCTGGCAGTGGAAAGGTGGTGGGGAGATCTCCTGCAGGAAGCCAGGAGGCAAAGGTGAGGGGACAAGAGTACCTAGGTAACTTGAAACAGGACCTTGACTGGATTCAAGGATGTACTGGTAAGTGTTACCAGTTCTATTTTTTTTTTTATTTATGAAATAACACGAGCATTTCCATAACACAGTATAATAAAAAGGTTGCAAATGAAGCTGCAAATCTATTATGTACAACTTACTAATAAATTTATCATAAAGTTTCTCCTTCCTCCCTTTTCTTTTTCCCTCTTCTTTGTTAAGGCCTTGCAGATATTCAGTCACTCAGACCTCCCCTCATCTTGCCCTTCTCTCCATCCTCCCTTTCCCACAGAAGACCACCAGAAGTGTTAGGGAGGAAATGGGGGGAAGAGCCGAGCAATCTTGGCTAGTCCTCCACTCAAAAACCCAGGGCTTTCCTCTCATCTTCCTCCTCCTCCTCTCCCTGGCTGCCTCTGACCCTGCCTGGGGGGAGGGGACCCCCAGCCCCAGCATCAATGATAGTGGGACAATTTAGGGAACCGCTGTGATTAAAGAAGGAAAAAAACCCCAAGCCGACAGCCCAAGTTGGACCAGAAACTGGGGCCTTGGACCATTGGAACTAGCTTATCTGTTTCCCTGAGACTCCTGGAGAGGCAGACTGTCTCCAGCCTAGACTGAGTAAATGCTGATAAAGAGGACAAAACTCTGCGTGTTTATGATGGGTGGTATCTCTGGAGAGCGGATCCTCATGTGGACCGGGCTCAGCTGCATCCTCCCTCTTACTGAAACAGCGTCTGTCTTTCTTGATATCATCTCATTCCTATGCCATAACAGCCCAAGAGATTTGGGTAGGGGGTGGGGGTTGGCCAGAAGAAATATTATAGCTGTTAGCCTTGTGTAAGTATTACAACACAGTACAACAAACATTTATCACTGGTTCTGGAGTCAGGGATCCTGGGTTCCAATTCTCCCTTCTAACACTTGTGTATTATGGAGGTTATTCCCTTAATCTCACCCAGCCTCAGTTTCCTCAATGCTAAAATGATATAGTTGGATTAGATGCCTTTTAAGTCCCTTGTAGATCTGAAGCTGTCCTATGACCCCAACTGCTGCTGTGTACACAAGATAGAGATAGGGAAGAAGCAATGTAAAGATTAAATGGTCTGGTTTCTCAAGGGATTTATAGATCTAGTCAACCTAAAAATTGGAGAAGGAATTTTAATCTATAGTACAGAAACCTTTCCTAATGAATACCATCTGATTTGATGGGGCAGCTAGGTGGCAGAGCAGATCAAACCAGGGACTCGGAGTCAGGAAGACCTATGTTCAAATATAGTCACAGATATTTACAAGCTGTATGATCCTGGGCAAGTCTCTTAATTTCTGCCTGCCTTAGTTTTCCTCATCTGTCAAATGGGGATAATAGCACCAGTCTCTCAGGATTGCTGTGAACATCAAATGAAGTGATATTTGTAAAGAACTCGGCATTGTGCCTGCCCATAGTAGGAACTTATTAATGATTTAAACATCAAACAACGTTTAAGCCACTCTAAAGCTCATGGATGCCTACCTGGGATGAGGGGAGCAGGCCATATTAGATAAAGAACTGGCCTCCAAATCAGTAATGTCCCATTCAGGTTCTATGCTTGAGTCATTTAGGCTCTGTGACCTTAAGCTTCTTGGTTCCTCCAGTTAACTTTAAGGCAGTAGAAAGAAACAATATAGTGAAAAGAATACTAGCTGCCTGGAACTGGGGACTTGGATTAATCTTGCCTTTGAAGTTTACTCTCTATGTGACCCTGGCATACTACTTTACCTCATTGAGCCTCAGTTTCCTCATCTACAAAATGAGAGCATGGTTTAGATAACCTCTGAGTTCCTTGGTTCTCCTCCATATCTGGAATCTTTTACCTCCTCAACTCCCCTGAATTTGTAAATTCCAACCATCTTCTGTGGGATGCCATTCCTAATCCCTCTTAATTCGAATACCCTTCCTCCAATAATGATTTTCTAATTATTCTATATATATAATTTGTTCCTACATCTTTGTTTCCTTGTCTCCCCTACTAGATTATGAGCTCTTTAAGGGGAGGGACTACCTTTTCCCTTTTTTTTAATTCTCAATATTTAGTACAGTAACTGTACCTAGTTGATATATTGTTCAGACCCCATTTGGGCTCTTTTTGGAAAAATAGCAGAGTGGTTTGCCATTTCCTTCAGCTTATTTTATAGATGAGGAACCGAGGCAAACTTACTCAGGGACATACAGTTAGGAAATGTCTCAGGCCAGAGTCTTCTTGATTCCAGATCCAGCCTTCTATTCACTGTACCACCTAGCTGCTCCTATCATACAGCTAGGATCCTATATTGTAGTTACATAGTGGAAAGGAGAGGTTTCCATACTGGGCATTATCTAAATCAATGATATCAAAGATCAGGACTAAAAAATAAAAGCCTATACTTTTGGTAGATTTTGGATTAATACAAGCTGCTTCCTATGATAATTTTTGTCTTTAGAAGTCAAAGGGATAGCATGGAACCAGGTGCCCTCAAATTGAGGAAAAAATTGCTTTGGACCCATAACTTAGCTAAGCAGGAGTACAAAGACAAATCACAACTTCTTAAAGCTTAGAATATCAGTTAGATCAACACCCTAATTGTTTTTAAATAATTTTTTCTATCATTTTCTCCATTTTTTTTCCTCTACCCAAAGAAGGAACAAAAAACACTTACTTTAGCTAAACCAAACAACAGATTAATGAAGTCTGGTGGCATATATATATATATATATATATATATATATATATATATATATATATATATATTTTCCCCTTGGGTCAAGTCTGGTCACACATCATTCAATTTCATTAAACCCTTCCCTTTATCTTTTGGATGAGCAATCAAAAATTAAGAAAGGGGGGGGGGAATGACTTGCCTAAGATCTCAAAGTCAGTTGGGACCAAACCCTGGGGGAACATCTAAGGTCTTCCAACTCCTAATTCAGGGATTTTCACTATGCT